>NW_008351633.1:933611-945816 GCF_000622305.1 Nannospalax galili | reverse complement strand
TATATATATATCCTTTTTTCCCCCTTTGTGTTTCTTTGTTCATTTTTTAAAACCCTTCTTTGGTAGCATCATGTTATCTTTAAAAGGCTTTTATGTTTTCATTTTTATTAATTGCCATACATTTATCTAATTTTATTTATTCAGGGTTTTTTTCATTACGAGGCAAACTCTTTGACCCTCTGTTTTTCTTCTTAAAATATACTTTCAGTGTGTCTTGACCTTATCTTATTGGATGTTTTTAAAGCTTTTATGTTTTTATTTATATCCCTCATTTTTTATTATGATTTTTCATTATCGGGAAAAGTTTTCTAATCTCCCAAATGCTTCTCTTCCCCTTCAGACATGTTCTCACTTCTTCGTTTATTTGCTTCCTTTCTGTTTCTCCTCTCCCTCTTCCTTCCCTTTACCTAATCCGCTATTATTTCCCTATCTTGTACAGTTTAGAGTCATTGCTTTTAAAACAGTTTGATTTCTCCTCTCTGCTTTCTCCCTTAAAAGTAGGAGACTCAACAAGAAAATACCCAAATAAAATTGGAGATAAGCAAACCAACAGTTGTATGAATCACAACACAGAAACATTAGAAATAAAAAAAAAAATCAAGACAGACAACTCCTCCAAAAGACCATAGTCCTTCCACTCCCGAAGTAAAAGTACTGAGATAGTAAAATTCTGGGTGAAGATTTTCAAAGTTTCCCAGTAAAAATGATCAGTGACTCCAAAGAGGAAACAAACAGGCAGATGAATGAAGTAAGGAAATCTATCCCGGACCTGCAGCACACAGAAAGAAGTCAGGAAACGGATGAGAAAATCAGCAATGTGGATGAAAAGTTCAGCAGTGTGGGAGAGAAATGCAGCAAAGAAATTGAGATTTAAAAAAAAAAAATAGAAGTGTCAGAAATGGAAAATTCAATGAAAAAAAAAAAAAACCACTGGAAATCATCACCAAGAGACTCAACCAAGCAGCAGAAGAGTATCAGGAGTGGGGGACAAGACTGAGGAAACACTACATTCAAATATCAATAGAAAACAAAGAAACAGTCATGACAAGAACTCTGGCATATGCTCAAGAGACCAAATCACTATTGTTCACATAAAGAAATATTCTCTTGTTCAATTGCTTTATGACCAGAGCCACTGAAAACGTAAGCTTCCTGCTCAGAGGTAAGGATTTAGGGACACATCTGAGATACATATGGGGTACACCCTGAATGACAGGTAGTATAAGAAATACCAATTTAGGAGATACTGATTTTTCCTTGACAATCATTTTTATTGGGCAATTTTTGTTATCAATTACTTTAGATTTCACTGAACTACAACAAACTCCAGAGGGTTCCTGTCTCCAAAGTTGCTAAACCCAAACAGCAAACACAAAACAGATTATTTTAAGATATTAGGGGCTAAGGATGTAGTTTAGTCACCTAACATGCACAAAGCCCTGGGTTCAATGTCTAGCACGGTTTAAACTGGGCTTGGTGGCTATGCCAATAATCCCAGCAATTGGGAGGTAGAAGCAAGATGGGAGGTGGAGGCAAGAGGATCAAGAGTACAAGGTCATCTTCACCTATATATCAAGTTTGAAGCCAGCTGAGCAAATTTGAGGCCAGCCTGGGCTATATGAGACCCTGTTTAAAAAAAAAAAAACAAGAAAGGTGGAAGGAAGGGAGGGATAGAGAGGAAGGGGAATCAGCAGTCACCACATTGCTTCTGATGCCTTCAAGCAAATGCAAAAGAAAAATGTGTCCAAGCTTAGAAAACCCTTCATGGTTTAGACAGTTCAGGAATCACACAGTTAAAGAAACAGATGAGAGCACAATGCCGGTTAAGATTCTGACTGAAGGGGCTGGAGATTTAGTTAGTGCAAGGCCTTGAGTTCAAGTTTTTAACTTGGGGGGGGGGGGCAGTGATTAAAAAAAATGACAAGATTCTGGCTCAATTGGAGTAATTGTTGGACTCCTGCTAGGAATTCCACCTTGCTAAACCTGAGATGGGGGGAGGGGCGCGGAGAGGGAAGAAGCAGGGCTCCTGCTTTTAAAATGCATGGCACTGGTTTTGGGAGGACCGGGTTTATCCATGACAATTTAGGAGGGAAATATGTAGTCAATATGTATCTACCTGTACATAGAATCATGTAATTATTTCTATAGTCATTCTTGGGCTAAATTCATATACCCAAACATGCATTTAAACATTTAAAAATGGGAAGAGTGGACAGAAGTAGGGATTCTCACAAATATTTCTCAGTTTTTAAAACTGCTCTAAGAGAATGCTAGTATCTTTTTTTTTTTTTTTTTCCCTTTTTGAGACAGCATCTCCCTGTAGCCCCAGCTGGCCTTGAACTCACAAGAGATCCACCTGCCTCTGCCTCTGTCTCCCAAGTGCTGGGATAAAAGGCATGAGCCACCACTCCTGGCATGGTATCATTCTTTGAGAAATAAGTAAATCAAAGTTAGTACAGGTAGAGTTATTTGCCCAGGATCATTCAGTTTAAAAGAGGGAGCTGAGAACTCAATTCCTCTCGATTCAAAGCCAAGGCGCCTGCCATCATTTCAGCAGAAGAAATGGGGTCACTGACTATGCTGGCTCTAGAAAGGGGGTTGCTCATGTGTTGGGAGCCTCAGCCATTTCTCAAAACTGCTGACAGACCTGAGTTGGTGACTTTCCATTCTGTCCACCCTCCTCCCGCAGGCATGGGAAAGAGCCCACAACCTTGGCTCACAGCAGGGGCCCACAACCTCTGTCCACCCTCCTCCCGTGGGCATGGGAAAGAGGCCACAACCTTGTCTCATAGCTGGGCCTGGTAGCCCACGGCCTTGCTTTAGTTATTGTAAATAGCCCTGTTTTCTGTTGATCAGTAGACTCTCACAGGCACGGGATGGAGCCCATGGCCTTCGCCTATGGTCTTGTTTTCTCTTCCAGTAACTGCTTTGCTTTCAGTGGATTCCTCCCTTGGAGTGCACCTGGGTCTTTGCTATCTGGCTGATATGATTCAGTCCAGTCTGTACTTCTTATTTAACTGTATGCTTGTGCTTCAATAAACGAGACTTGATCAGAGCACTGTCTTGTCTCCATTTCTCTTGCCCCTTGCCTCATCCACATCCCCACTCCCCAATCCAGGTACCCCGTTGCAGACCCTGCAGGCCGGGGCACTCATGAACTCACTTTTTAAAGTATAGTCAAGAGATATAAATCAAGATATTTGCCAAGCCAGTCCACCAGAGTCTGAGATAGCCTAATCTTGTTCCATTTCCTTGACTGTGCTCAAGCCCCAACTTCTCCCTGCCCACAGGCTCCATTGGTATAGAAAATTTGTGGCAGCTGCTACCTCCTGCAGGTGTAAATTAATCCCATCAACTCAAGTTCCGGAGAGAGACTCACTCCAGGTGGATAAAAGATCAAAGGAGACAAAGATGCTGGTCACTTGCTGGCCTTTTCCTTCTGTGAGGAGGTGTGGCTGATACCTGGGCACCAAATGTAATGAGAGCAGTTAATAGCCAAAGCACGAGCTAAAGCGTGCAAGTGGCCATTCATCAGTGGATCTGGGATTCAAAGGTAAGTCTGTTAACAGGTCCTCATCAAAATGAATCTGTGCAGCCAAAAGACCAGTCTGGCAAGCTCAGGTCATTGACATTCATGCTGTAACAATGGCAGTGTTGCCACGTGAGTGGGACCAGGTACACAGACTCACTATTTCTCTGGAAAAGGCATTGCGTGGAGGCAGGACTTGCAGGCTGCTCAGCTCTGCTATGGAGAAACCATTGTTTCTGATGCCAGAAAAACCCAGGTTCAGATCCTGGCTTGGAGCCTCTTGACAAAGCTGCCTAATTTCTCCACTGCTCTGTTTCCCTAGTTGTCTTATGGAGATCACAATACAAGAGTTACTGTGGTTATCAAATCAGATTAGAAGCTACCCCATGGGAGGCAACACCTCATGAGGGCTGCCAATACTTCTCTTGTCAACCAAACCCTTAGTATCCAAGTCATGTGCATATCAGAGTGAATAACCCAGCTCTATACCCCAACTTTGTCTTGCCCCTTTCCTGTGTCCTAGAAGTTGAGGGTTCTGGGAAGAAAGCTCTATATGTGCCGAAGAACCCAGTAAGGAAACGGCTTCAATGGCATGACACCCTTAGGGGAGAAGCAGCATGGGACCAGGACTGCTTAGCAATCTGGGGAGACTTGGTTCGTTTCTCCAGGCTCCATTTTTCACCCTTACCTAGGGCTAGTGATGGCTGGTCTGTTTCTTCATTTGGTGGTTAGAATAACCACATGTATTTTATCTAAGAGGCTAGTGAGGTCCATGCTCTGCCCTCATCCTCTCCCAGGTGGAAATATTTGAGGAAATAGCTGCTTCCTGACCAGGGTAGGGAAGGCAGGAATGGGAGGTAGGCTGTGGGGAAGAAGCTCTGAGCATGTAGCAGTGGGATCCCTTGCAAAGTACATCAGGTTGGACCCAGCGAAGACCTCTGACACCTGAAGCCCATTTCCTGCTTCCCAGGTGCAGCTTATCTAAATTCCTCCCATGCTCTAAGTGTAGCCATGGCACAGAAAAGCTCTGCAGACAGCAAGACTGACCTCCCCTACAGCAACCTGGTCTCTGAGGTGAACAGGCGTAGAGATGCCATGGTCATGAGGTACCTGAAGACTCTCTTTTAGCTTGCTTGTTTGCTTGTGGGGTTAGGACTGAGAACAATGGTTGAGTCCCACCTAGTTTGGGGGAAACTGTGGGAGATGGGTTACAAAACTTACTCGTCCACTGCTCTCTTAGCTGCACCTAACAGATAAGGCAAATGTTTTGTCACCCACTATGCGGAGCAAAACTTTCTCATATGTCTCTTCAGGAGGTGATGGTCCTCTGTGCATGGCCCTTCTGTGGATGCCATGAGTGAGTGGAGTGAACTTCATCTCAGTAACTCTTAATGGGATGGGGGGATCATGTTGATCTTTTCATTTTAAACTTTATTATTTGCATGCGTGAGTGTGTGTGTGTGTGTGTGTGTGTGTGTGTGTGTGTGTGTGTGTGTGTATGAATGAATTCCACGACATGTGAATGGAGGTCAGAAAACAACGTTCAGGAGTCAGATCTCCCCTTCCAGGGGTTTCAGGGATAGAACCAGGTCATCAGGCCGGAGCAGCCTGCACTTCTGCCAGCTGAGCCCTCTTGCCAGTCCAATGTTGATTTTGATGGTGATGTAAGTTCTGACGTAACCTCCCGGAATAACAACGCATGCCTTTACAGACAAGCTTTGGGGACAACATCCCTGAGATCTCACCCTCATTGCTAATGAGGTTGTACACCCCCTGCAGGCAGGGACTGACATGTCTCTACCACCTTGTGCTTTGTGCCTGGAACTGTCATCAGTGGCCAATGAAAAAATGACTGAGCCCAGAAACCCCTTAAAAGAAGAAACCTCAAATAGCTTGCTTAGCCCAAAAGAGAGGTTTGGCCTGAGGATGGAGCTAGTGTTTCAGCTCTAAAAGTCCTCATCTGCCTGGGATGTCCCATTGATTATAGGCTTGGCACATAAAATACAGGAACCTCAGTGGTTTTTGAGTTTTCTTTAAAAAATGATTTCATTTACTTTTATGTGTTTGAGTGTTTTGCTTGCATGAATATAAGCATGCAAGTGCATGCCTCATGCCTGTAGAGGCCAAAAAAGGGTGTTAGATCCACTGGAGCTAGAGTTAAGAATGATTATTAACCATGTGATGTGGGTACTGGGAACTGAACTCAGGCCCTCCAGGAGGCAGCAAGTGCTCTCAATTTGTAAGTCATAGCTCCCCCCCCTCCCCTTCTTTCTTCTTTCTTTCTGACACAGAGTCTCCTTGTAGTCCCAGCTGACCTGAACTCACTATGGAGACCAGACTGGCCTAGATCTCACAGAGATTTGCATGCTTCTGCCTCTCAAGTGCTGGGATTAAAGGTGTATGCTACCATGCCTGGCTCAAGTAGTAAGTGCTCTTAACCATGAATCATCTCTCCAGCCCTCTGCATTTGAGTTTAAAGTAAACAATTTTTTAAGTTTAAATACATCTGTAAAATATTTGTGATGTACTACAGATCATTCTTTGTTTATCTGGAATTCAAATTTAACCAAGAACCTTGTATTCTTGATGCATTTGGCATGCCTGTGATGGCTACTTTGGGGTGGGCATCTCTGTGGAGAATAGTAGGACTCCCTGACATTGCCACCTGGCTAGGCACCTGTGTCAAGAGCTTGTGCAGGTTCTGACTCTTCCTAATGCAAGGGGCCACAGGGACGGGGTGGAAATGGTAAAATTCCTTCATTCTCAGCAAATGCCAAAATGTAGTTTACTGGGCTTGTTTAATGAATTTAGAGGTTATATGGGCTTGTTTAATGAATTTAGAGGTTATATGACCCTTAAAAGAAACAAGTGGCCTGGGGCTGGAGAGATGGCTCAGTGGTTAAGAACACTGGCTGCTCTTGCAGAGGACCTGGGTTCAGTTCACAGCACCCACAAAGCAGCTGACAACCATTTGTAACTCCAATTCTGGGGTATCTGAAGCCCTCTTCTGACCTCTGGTGGGCATTGCACCTCACGGGTGCACTTACATACATGCAAGTAATATACTCATGCACATAAAATATTTGAAGAGAAAAGAAACAAGTGATCTAAGAGTATTCTGACAAGAGATCTCAGGTTGAAATCATTTTGATATTATAAACACAAATCTGTGACAAAGATGAGCACAGCTGACGTTTTGGCTTTAGCAGTTTGACGGTTATAAGCCTTAAACATTCTAATCTTACTAAATCTGATAAGATGTTGGCCAAAGAGACATTATTGAATTAGAAGATAGAATGCCATCAGTATTGTTCAAAGTGCCCCCGTGAGTTTACAGTTTATTGGGAGGTAAGGTATTTGAAGTGATAGGTCTATATACTCTCTTAGTTTACACACAAATGGATGTTGGGGACCTTTGCTGTTAGAGGTGCACAGGTCAATAGACACCCCTGCTTAAGGGTGATGCTGTTTCCAGAAGATTGTTGGTATGTCTACCTGATGCACATAAATAAAAATAAATTCTAGGGCCAAATAGCTCTCCTCCCATCACTTCACATCCCCTCAGCAGCATAAGGGATCTGCTTTCATTGGGAGATGGCAGCAGGGAACTTGTGGCCTGATCCAAACCTGAGATTGGCCCCCAGTTCTGACTTTTAATGATTATACACTCCAGGCAAAATCACCCCCATCTCAGCTTCTTCAGCAGAGATTTAATACCTGTTGTGGGGTATACTTAAGAATCTGCATGTAGAATGTAATTAGTTTCTAGTTTATAGCTCATCTTTATTCCCTGGGATATAGTAAGTATTCAAGGGACAGTGAAATCTGAATCTTTAATAGTTTGACATGTCAGTCCTATACCCTTGCAAGCTGGGTTAGCCCAGCCCTGAGTTAGATGGGAAAGTCCTGGCCTGCCTCAGTAGAGGAGACTCCAACAGAAAAGAGCTCAGCAGGTTGGGAAAGGGAAAAGTCAGGCAGAGGGAGGCAGATGTGAAATGACCTGAGGGAGGACTCGCCCTGTAGAACAGCTGGGATGTGATTGAAGCTTGAAGCAGTCTGCCCTGGGCTGATTCACAGAGAGCCGGCTGGTGGGCATGAAGAAAGAAAAATGATGCAGATTTCTCACTTGAATCCCTCTGGGGATTAAGATGGTGAGCGGTAGCTCCATTGGTTCTCTTGAATCAAGAGAGACTAATGAGTTCATTCTGAGAAGACCAGACTATAACTATCTCATTTTTTGCCAGTGGTTTTCTCTAAGGCGTGATTAGAGGCATCTAGAGGGTGTCCTGTAAAATGTAAGCACCGGCATCTGGGGTGTGGCATTTCTTCTCTTTTTCTTTTCATTTTTAGACTATCTTTTACTTTTTAAACTCCATTTTATTTATTCAGTGTATGTGCAAGTATGTGCAACTTTTGAGAATCAGTTCTCCTCTACCTACCATGTGAGTTGTGGTGCTTTGAATGAGATGTCCCACATAGGCTCAAGTATTTGAACACTTGGTCAGTTAGTTGGTAGCCATGCTTTGGGAAGGTCATGAAATCCCTAGGAGGTAGGGCCTTACTGGAGGAAGCCCCACTGGGGGCTTTGAGAGAGTTCATAACCACTTCCCTTTTCCCGGTTCTTGCTCTGCTTCCTGTCCTGCTTGAAGATGTGAATGCTCAACTTTCTGTTCTGGCTGCCTCCTGCCATGCCTTCCTACCACGATGAACTCTTAGTCCTCTGGAATCACAAACCCAATAAACTCTACCTTCTATAAGTGGTCTTGGTCATGGTATTTTATAGCAGTAGAAAAGTAACTAATACTTGGGTCCTAAAGATTGAACTCAGATTGTCAATTATAGCGACAAGTACCTTTACCTGCTGAGCCATCATACCCAACGCATCTTTATTTGAGTAACATTTAATGTCTTTTTCTTAGAGATGAAATGATCACCAAGAAAAGTGATGAAGATAGGAAAACACCCACCCAAGAACCTTCTCCCATCAAGGCTGAGCTCAAGGTGCCTCCTGCCCCACCTCCTTCTCCAGCTGATTCTGAAGACTCTTAAGCAAGTACAAATTGAATTTTTTAAAAAATATTATTTTTATTTTATGTGTACAAGTGTATTGCCTGCTTGTATGTGGGTGCTCCTGTGTCATGCAATGCCATGGAGGTTAGGGAGTTGGTGTCCCCTGGAAGTGGAGTTAAGGATTTTTTTTTTTTTTTGGTCTTTTTGAGACAGGGTCTCCCTGTAGCCCCAGCTGGCCTGGAACTCACTATGTGGACCAGGCTGGCCTTGAACTCACAGAGATCCACCTGCCTCTGCCTCCCAAGTGCTGGGATTAAAGGCGTGCGCCACCACGCCCAGCCCTAAGGATGGTTTTTAGCCACCATGTAGGTGCTGGGAATCAAACCCAGGTCTTCTGCAAGAGCAATCAGTGCTCTTAACCTCTGAGCCATCTCTCCAGCCCTCAAACTGAATTATTTTAAGATGGGCTTGTATATAAACTGCTAGCAAGCAGGCTCAATGATGTTTCTGGACTTTTGAAGACTGCCTTGAAAATCTTTGTCTTCCCTTTTTCTGCTCCTAGACCTACTGTTGAATATTGTTTATCCTCACGTGCTGGTTACTTTTCTCTTTGCTCTGATAGAGTGTCTGACAAAAGCAACTTAAGAAAAGGAGGCTCTCTCCAGGCTTACGGTTTGAGGTGATATGGTTTAGCATGGCAGGAATGGTGTGGCAACAGGTGGCTCCACAGTGGCAGAAGTATGGGGCAGCTACCTGCTTATATGTCAGCAGACTAGAAAATGGAGACAGGACAGGAAGTGGGGCCAGGCTATAAACCCAGGGTCTGTACCCTCTCAACTGCAGCAAAGCTCTATATCCAAATGGTCTTACAGTCTTCTGGATAATGCCATCAGCTTGGGGCCTGTGGGGGACAGTTCACATCTAAACTCTAGCACCCTACTGATGTGTGCCAAGAAATTTTGAGTTTTCAAGACAAGTGTTTGATATGGGATATATTTATATTTGATCTTTGATTTATGCTATGCTGTAGAACACTTGATTTTAAATTTATTGGGTTTTATTTATAACAAAGTCGGAATCAGTGAAAGGTCCAGGCCTCTGTGATAGTAACTCTAAAGATCTTAGGTCTTAGGTCTAGTGGCTGGAGACATGCTCAGTGGTTCAGAGTGCTTACTACTCTTCTAGAGGATCTGAGTTCAGTTCCCAACAGATCTGTGTATAGCTCCAGTTCCAGGGGATCCAATGTCCCCTTCTGTCTCCTGAAACACCTGCACACATTGTGGCATGTGCATGCACACACACACACACACACACACATTACACACAAACAAAAATAAATATGAATCTTTTTGTTTTGAGACAGGGCCTCCTTGTAGCCCAAGGTGGCCTAGAACTCACTATGTAGACCAGGCTGGTCAATTTCACAGAAATCTGCTTGCTTCTGCCTCCCAAGTGCTGGGATTAAAGGGATACACCATGATACCCTGACAAAAATAAATGTAAATCTTTTAAAATATTTTTGTTTTTATGTGTATGAGTGTTTTGAGTATATGTATATAAGTGCATCTGTATTCTGCAATGCCCATGGAAGCCAGGAATGGTCATTAGATCTCCTGAAACTGGAGTTATAGATGGTTGTTAGCTGCCATATGAGTGCTGGAAACTGAACATGGGTCCTCTGCAAGAGCCACCAGTGCTCTTAACCACTGAGTCATCTCTCTAGCCCTAAATATACTTTTTTTTCAAAAACTTGAGGTACTTAATCTATCAGACCCTAGACCCAGGCATTTCCAAGATTTTATGGTCCTTTCATGCTAAGCTAATTACATTCCCAGCCCCTGTGTTGGTGCCAGAGCTACTGAGTTTTAAATTTATTAATTGTATTTTCAAAGTTTACTTCTAGGAGGTTGAAGTGATTTTCAAATGATTAAGCAGAACACTCTACCCTTCAAGGCAGCCAACTACAGAATGATGTGTCAGGGAGCAATACCTCTCTTAGGTATTCTGCCCAAGGCCCTCAGTAGACCTTAGAGAACTGCTAATGACTTTGAGGGCTTCTCTGAATGGGTTAAAGGCATCAAAAATGTGGCCATTCTAATTCACATAGGAAAATGAGCTTATATGTCATCTTTTGTTCATCCCCTTCCTCACAAACTTCTCATGAGTATTCTCTTTCCAGAGCAGCATTTACAAAAGTGTTCTGGTCCTCCTACACACACAGTAGGGTGTGTTCTCGCCATAGATTGGGGCAGAAAGGGAGGATGCACTGAACAGGTCTTTGCCAGCTGAGTGCTTGGTCAGGTAAGGAAACAGACCTGCACTGTCTTGTAGTATAGCCTCTAGCCATGTGTGGCTACTTCAATGTAAACTTACACAGATAAGGTAAAAATGTACCTGTTGCACTGGTCACTTTTCAAGTGTTTAGTATCTACCTGTGGCTAGTTCCCCCCCTACTGGAGATTAGAGATATAGAATGTGACTATCACAGAAATTTTTATTACACAGTGCTGGAACTGAAGCTAAGGGTCCAAAGTCAGTGCAGAGTGTGTGAGTCAAGCAATGTTCCATCCTGATCTCAATGGAGTTTGTATTATGGCAAGAGAAGACTGACATCATAAAAACATGAATTATCATATATCAAAAGGGGATAAGTAAAAAAGAAAAAGTTTAAAATAAAAAAGCAGGGTAGGGGCCAGAGAGATGGCTCAGTGGTTAAGAACACTTGTTGTTCTTGCAGAAGACCTGGGTTTGAATCCCAGCACCCACATGGCAGCCAACAACTGTCCGTAACTCCAGTCCCAGGGGATCCAACAGTCTCTTCTGACCTCTGCGGGCATTGCACTACATTGGTGCACTTACCTACATGCAGGCAATACACTCATACACATAATATTCTATGTACCTCGGGAAGCAGCAAACTGATCTCATTTTTTGTAAAGTACTATGGGTATCTAGGTAATTTAGTAAGACAGTGAGAAGCCCAGTTGGACTTGGCTGGAGTCAAGTGAATAAAGACATTAGTAGAAGGTAAAGTCACTGGGTGGAGGTGGGAGAGGAGGTGGATCCTGGGGAGTTTTGTAAGGCGCTGACGGTGACTTTGAAATAAGAAATAGGAGTTTTCAGGAAAAGAGGCATGATCTGGCTTACATTTTAATGGAATTGTTCCAATAGCTTCATAGAGAACTGCATGTGTGGGTAAGAAAGTGGAAGTATTTCAGATGCTGTTGTAGCCATCCAGGAACAAGGTGGTCATTTCAACAAGCAGCAGTTGGGGTGATGAGAAACATGGGCAAGATTCTGGAATGGTACATCTGAAGACAGAGCCCACAGAAGATCCTGATAGACTGGATAGCGGTTACAGGAGATAATAAAGGGTGACTCCAAGATTTTTAGCCTTGAGTTGGTTTGATAGCTCAGTGGGTAAAGGTGCTTGCCACCAAGTCTGATGACCTGAGTTCAATCCCTGGGACCTACATAGTGAACAGAGAGAACTGACTCCCACAAGTTGTCCTCTGACCTCCACATGCATGCTGTGGCATGTGTGTGCCTGTATTCACAGACAGGCGCTTACAGATATACATGCACTTTATACACACACATACATACACACACACACACCCCCCCATCCCCCACACAAGGCAATAAGAAATCACTTTTAAGAAATAT
>NW_008351633.1:917672-933506 GCF_000622305.1 Nannospalax galili | reverse complement strand
ACACACACACACACACACACACACACACACACACACACACACACACAAATGTAATACATTTTTGACCCGAGCAATTAGAAGAATGGAGTTCCACCAGGTACAAGAAATGTAGATTTGTCTCTTGAGGAGGGTGTGACAAGAAAACACAGGGGTTCAGTTTCTGCTGGTTTGGTAATACGGTTAATAAACATCCAGATAGAGATATCAAGTAGCAGATGAATATGTAAATGTGGAGTTTGGGAGTAGTGTCTGCCCTGGAGATGTAAATTTGAGTGTCATCAGCATGGAGGTGCTGTTTAAAGCCCCAATACTAAATAAGATGAATATCCCTAGGCCTGGAGTACCTCTATCTTAAGAGGCTGGGGCTAAAATGAGAGACCAATAAAATAAACGAAAGCAATAGCAAACAAAAACAAAAGGCAAAAGAGCAGTCAGAGATGCAGGAGACCAGTGCCCTGGAAGCCGAACAGTTTCATCTTCTCTCTAGCCCTCTTCTGCCCCAAAGGCAGGGCATAGCTAATGAAAGATCCCTGGGCAGGACTGAGCAAACGTGATCAATTCAACTCACCTGTCTGTATGTGGGAGTGATTCTCATCATCCAAAGATGTCTTCTCGCCTTCTACTCATTAAACACCTGGCAGCTAGTAGGATGAAAGAGTCCATGCACTCTGATTTGGGGGTTTTCTACTCTTTGTATCTGTCTGAGATAGTGTGATAATACCCACTTGTTATGGACTAAATTGTAGTCTTCCACCAGAGTCATACGTTGAAGTCTTCATCCTAACACAAACTGAAAAATTCTAAGTTTAAAAACGTTCCAAAATCTGAAACTATTTGGGTGCTGACATGATGCCAGAAGTGGGGAGCCCTTCACCTCACTTCATGTGATGGGTTAATCAAGGTGAGGTCACACTAAAAACGTGTAATCTGTGGACTGTGTGTACAAATTACACACAAACCTTGTGCAGGTAGCTTGGGGCACATGAGAGCAGAGGGGACTGTACTCATTGCTGGCTAAAATCTGTGTGGGTGGCATGTCGCCAGGAGAAATAGCCCAACCCTAGCAGGGGCCAGCAGCAAAAGTGAACTATGATTCAAGGCCACTCCTGAAATGTCCCTGAAACTCTGGAGGGTGATGTAAAACTTTTCCTGCCTCCGTACCTCCCTCCCTTTCTTCCATATATCTGAGAGGTCTGGGTACCAGAATGTGGAGGCTGGCAGAGCTGTTACTGACTATGAAGTCATGAGTGCCAGTAGCAAATGCTTGTTTCTATACTGATAGCAAAACCAAAGAAACTCTGCCTGGATTCTTCCCTGTGAGGACAGCGTGCCTCTCCCTCACATATCTCAAGCATAGATTCACCTCAGGGAGAATGGCGTAGATAGAAAGACTGAATTGACTGAAAATACCCTGATGGGACAAAGGCCAAGTTGTTTTGGCAAGATAAAGTACACTACTACTAGATACCATGAAGAAAGAAATTAAGCTCAGTTACTAAAAGAAAATACTAGCACTGGGGAGGTAACTCAGTCCATAAAGTGCTTGCCTTGCAGGTATGGAGTTCAATCACCAGAAGCCATGTAAAAAAAGCCAGGTATGGTACCAGAACTGGGTATAGGAAACAGGTGGATCCCTGGGGCCCTCTTGGTCAGCCAGCTTAGTCAACTTGGCAAGTTCCAGGCTAGTTGGAAAGCCTATCTCAAAAGATAAAAAGAATAGATGGTGCCTAAGGAATGATGACTTCTGGCCTGCACACATGTGCATATGTACATGTGCATCTCTGCACATGTGCACCTGCCACACACATGAACATATACACACATCAACATGTGCACACAATAGTGAATGGAGGGAGGAAATAGTTATTAATGTGTATATGGTTTTAGTTGTATAAGATGGAAAGAATTCTGGAGATGGTAGTGATAGTTGGCACAAAACCATTAATGCCACTGACATATAAACTTAAAAAATATGGCCAAGATGGGGCCAGTGACATGGCTCAGTGAGTAAAGGCTCTTACTACCAAGGCTGACCTGATCCCTTTGTTTGCCCTGTGTTATCCTGGGCAAAACAGGAAAGCCAGGCACAAGCCTATAAGTCAGTCTCTCTCTCTCTCTCTCTCTCTCTCTCTCTCTCTCTCTCTCTCTCTCTCACACACACACACACACACACACACACACACCTGTCACATCTTTTAGTCCTATCTTGAAACCCAGTGGACTTTCTGATGATTGGAATCTGTGCTCTTAAGAAAAGAGTCCCTGGGTCTGGAGAGATGGCTCAGTGATTAAGAGCACTAGTTGCTCTTGCAGAGGACCCCAGTTTCCATTCCCAGCACCCACATGGCAGCTAACAACCATCAATAACTCTGGGTCCAGGGGATCCGATACCGTCTTCTGACCTCCATGGTCATTGTATGACACAGGTGCACCTTACCTACATGCAGGCAATACACTCATACACATAAAATAAAAATAATAAAATGTGAAAGAAAAGAGTCCCACAAATTTCAGGGAAGGTAATGTATAAGATAACTTTATTTCACAAGGCAAAGGGATACATAACACCCAAATAAATTGTATCTGAAGCTTAGAAACAAGCTGTGGTAAATGCACCTTCTGGTCACAAGAGTGATCCTTTTTGTTAGAACTACTGCTTACCAAGGCTTATGATAACCAGACAACTTGCCAGAGCAATGGCTCCATGAAGAAACTACCATGCTGTATAGCTTTTGCCCAGATTGCCATATGATGTTAACTGTTTTAGATGAACATCCCTTAAAAATGACAGAAGAAAACCTATTATATGAAACGAAGCCCTTAGGTTGCCAGCCCTTCTAGTCAGATGACTGTACACATTGTCCTGGATTCATGAAGGCTTGGGGTGTCGAGAGAAGCCATATACAAATGGCTGGCTGTTCCCTTCAGCTGCTCCAACCAGAGCCTTAAACTTCACCTCCTCCTGCTTTTGCTGATAGGGATAGGGGTTTCTCATATCTGGGAGAGCTTGATGTCATAGGTGACCATGTTGAAGTTGTCCCAGGCAAAGAGCTTCCTCTCTAGGGGGTTGTAGTCAATCATGCTGCTGTACTTGTAGCGGTTCTTGAATGGGATGGTCAGGGTCTTGCTGATCCCTGTACCTGTGTCATAGGCAAAGTTGACAGTTGCATGGGCTGAGGAGTAGCTACTGATGGTGTACAAGGTGCCACAGATGACAAACGCATTGGCCACAGACTGCTTACGGATGTTTGTCTCCCAGGTATGCACAAGTTCCAGATTTTCTGGGTTCAGTTTGGAAAGGACTATGGCGCCTTTGGCCTCCTCTGTGCTGTAGATGACCCAGAGGCCACTCTCGTCTATGGCCAAGTCAATGTCAGTGTAGCCACCCCAAGCATATGGGAACTGTCCATGGTAGCCAGCTCCAGGGAGTTCCTTCTCAGCCTTCACCACCTCAGTGTTCAGCTCATATCTGAGCAGGGTTCTGGACTTGGCCCCCTGGAAATAGAGGCTCCCTGCATACACCACAGCTCCTGTGCTTTCCAGAGCCCGGGGCAGCACATGAACCTTTGAGGGGTAGCCCTGCTCAAACTGGCTGACAAGGCTGTACTCAAACACTTGGCGGATGTCTGTGCCAACCGTGTCAATCCTCCACGTGGTCTCCTGGGTGTAGGGGCGTGCAGGCTTGGGGTCTCTCATCCACACCCCATACTTGCCAGTGATGGTTTCAGCCGTCCTCAGAGTGACTGGCTCTCCTACCCAGACCAGTGCTCCACATCCTGATGAATTAAACAGTATATTGTCATATCCAAATACAGGCAGCAGCATTGAGGGAGTGGAGCAGGGAAAGCACATGTGACTGGGCTGATGTGTGGGCCCTACTGCCTGCTGATTGTGGGACTTTCACTGGGGTACTTTGCTCTCTAGGCTTCAGCTTTAAAAAAATTTTTTAAATTTATTTTTATGTGTATGGGCATTTTCCTTGCATGTAGCTAAGTACACCTATGTGTATAATGCCCATAGAGGCCAGGAGATGGTGTCAGATCCCCTAAAACTGAAGTTATGGATGGTTGTTAGCTGCCATGTAGGTTCTGGGAATCAAACCCAGATTCTCTGCAAGAGCAGCCAGTGCTCTTAACTGCTGAGCCATCTCTCCAGCCCCAGCTTTCTTATTTGTAAAGGAGGACAATAAAGGTGTTTGGGATAAGGTTGTTGTCAATTTAGATATAATGAATGCCTATATGCTTAGTGTAGCAAAATACGCATGTGTCATGTGATCCGTCTGTGACAGAGTTACAAGGGAGAAGGCTGCATAGAATTCCAGCTGTTTGTAGCATCTTCCTTGTGCTCAGCAGGGATGCATGGGTGTCTGTTACATTGCTTTTCATGACTTTTAAGTCTGATTCATCTTATTTAAAAAGAAGTGCCTGACATGGTACTCAGGAGGCAGAGGCAGGTGGATCCCTGTGAGATTGAGACTAGCCTAGTCTGCATAGCAAGTTCCAGGCCAGCTCTGGCTACAGGGAAATCCTGTCTCAAAAAGCAAACAAAATCAATTTCATTGTAAGAATAATCTCTAGGACTGGAGCGATGGCTCAGCGGTTAAGAGCACTGGCTGCTCTTGCAGAGGACCCAGGTTTAATTCCCAGCATCCATATGGTGACTAACAACCATTTATAAATTCCAGGGGATCTGATGCCCTCTTCTGACCTCCATGGGCATTGCATGACATGGGTGCACTTACATACATGTAAGCAATGCACTCAAATATATAAAATAAAAATAGTAAACAAAATATTAAAAAAGAATAATCTCTATATGCCAAAGTTTTAGGCCCTAACTGATTGGCCACATGTTTTATGCATCATTTAAATATAATAAAACCTGAATGCAATTTTTAAAAGAATATTATTTTTATTTTATGTGTATGTTATTTCTGCTGTAAGTGCACCTGTGTTGTGCAATACCCATGGAGGACAGAAGAGGCTGTCAGATCCCCTGGAACTGCAGTTACAGACAGTTGTTAGCTGCCATGTAGGTGCTGGGATTCAAACCGGGGTTTTCTGCAAGAACAGTCAGTGTTCTTAACCGCTGAGCCATCTCTCCAGCCCCTGCAATTTTTTAATGTAGTGAAGAGATAGATGAAAATTTAGATTTAATGGAATCAAGATAAATGCCTGTACTTTAATGGGTGTCTTCAGTTTCCTCACAGAAGCTGAACAGTGACGCTTATTTCTCAGAGTATCATACTTTAAATGTTTCATATCCCTATCCCCTGCGTGCCCCTCAGTGCTAGCAATCATTGTTAACAGTCACTGTTTCTGGAAATCACAGTCTGCTTTCATGGAACACTTTGGAGAGGGATAAATGTACTTCTCCTTGATGGCCAGAGGTCAGAAAAATACCTTTAGTAACAGAGTGTGCTAAAATAATACATGCTATGTACCTGGCCCTGCCCAGCCTTTCAAGTGTGGGGTACAGGATACAGGGCTGGTGTTGGGAGTAAGGAGGCTGCCTTCCTGCAGACCTTCCTTAACAAGGCAGCAGAGAGGGTTTGTGCTCCTCCAGGTCACCCATGTCTATGCTTCCAGGAAGTTACTGTCTCCCTCCTGGATGAGCATTTACTGTACCCTGTCTCTGAAACAGAACAAGACAAACACAAAGGCCAGGTGAGCCCAAAGGAAAGGAATGTAACTTCATACCATTGGCCCCCTCTTTGTTCCTGGGGTTGCCAGATGACCCTTCCTTCAAGATTTGGGAAGCAGGAACCTCAGTTAACTCTGACTTCAGTTCCTGGAAGGCGAGTGTGTCCAAATTCCATTGAGAGACTGTAACAAGAGAGACAAAAGGCACGTGAAGAAATGGCACAAGGATGGACTCTGTGAAGGGTGACACTTGATACTTTACCAAAAACATGATGTTTGAGATTTGCTTTGAGGTGTGGGGACGAGGTATGGGAAGATGGACTGTGATTGGAGCACCCTGGTACCTCACTGGAAGTGGGGTGATAGCTGCATTGGGTGCATCCTTTTCTCTTTATTTTTTGACTGTTTGAAGATTTGCATAATTAAAAAAGTTTTCAACTGATTCATTGCATAGCACTTTGTCTAACAGGTAACTGTTTATTCAGTGAAAAATAAAATGCAATAGGATTTAATGTAATGTATATAAATTTCACCAGGAAGATTGATTTGTGAGTAGGGAGAGTAGGTTTAGGGATATGAAGAAGGTCATTAGCATCCTCTTAGATGTTTGAACTTCAACAATTACACATTCACTGCAACTTCAGGGCTTTCCCTTGTCATATGCAAATAAAAGATTAAGCTTATTGTTTTCAAATATAGTTTTACTTTCACTTGACACATAATTATATATTGATGGGGTACAGTGTGATGTTTCCATATATGATTACAATGATCAAGGTAATTGCATCTCCATCACCTCAGACGTTTATTATTTTTTTGTATTGGGGACATTCACAACCCTTTTAGCTATTTTGAAATACACAAGTAATTGTCAGTAACACATTAAGCTTTACATGCACCTTTGAGATATTCTGTCAGAATCTCTTTTGAGGTCAGTTTGCACGAGTAAGAGTGCAAGGTTCCTATAGGAATTCAGGGGAGGATTTGAGTCCTAGGAAAGGGAAGAGGCCTCCCTGAGAGAGTCACTGACAGATACTCTTCCTGGTGTCAGATATGAGCTATTTCATTCTATGACTGTAGCTAGGATGGTTTTCAATCTGGTGACTTACAGAGCAAGGTGTATATTAAGAAAGGAAAGTACACACCCTGCAAGTCAGCAGGGAATAACTGAAATTTCTTCTTTAGTGTGGGAGTGAGGAATAAGGGAAGTAGAAAAAACCAGAAGCCAGGCATTTTCACAGATGACTTCCTTAAGGATAACTGAAGTACTGCACAAACGGGAGAGAGAGGGAGAGAGAGAGAGAATGGTCATTTACTCTTTGAGTGGTTAAATATCTACTTATGAATTCTATGATCTGGTGCCTTCAAAGTTTCAGAGACTGGAATCAGGCTTTAGCACTGTCATCTGCACCTAGTAAAATTGAATTATTGTCACCACTAATTGTGTGCTATGAGCCGGATACTATGCTGATACCTCTTCTTTCCATAGCTGTGGTCCTGAAAGTGAACATTACGCACCCCCACACACACACTTAAAAACAAGGAAATCAAAGCTCAGATGGGTTGAGTAACCTGCCAAGGTCACACAGCTAGCAACTGTCAGGGCTGGCAGTTAGATCCCTGTCTTCTGAAGTCCTGACAGTTGTGACCTCTCTACCCTAGTGCTGGGGGTTGTGTCAGCTACAAATGTAGTAGTGTTCATAGCGCTGTCCTATCTTCCACCTGTGTGCTTAGAAAAATAAGCACATTTCTCCTTTGAAGCGAACACTGTTGAACTATCTCAGTAGAGGGTGCTGGAGTGACAACCTAGGAGGAGGAAAGTCTGCAGCTTCTCTGTCCTAGCTGGTTGTCATACAAATATGTGTGTGAGGACATCTAGAGGTCCCCTACCTCAGGACATGTTTCCTCTGTTACCTCCGCTTGGCCATACACTTTCCACAAGGAAGCCAGAGACCCTGCCTGGGAATCCCAGTAATCCGAAGGTGCCTGCTGCATCTGCTCTGGACCTCTGCCATGCCACAGATCTCTGGTCACCCTCCTACAACCGTGCACCGGAGAATTTACCGCTGCTGCTGTTGAAGCCAGGACAAACAGCACCTATTGTGTTCTGTGGTGGGCAGGGTGCCTTTCCCTAGGAGTTCTGAAGCCCTTCCAAGTCTATGTTGTGTGCTATGCCTCCCTCCCTCCCTCCCTCCCACCCTCCCACCCTCCCCTGCACTGCTCTAGGCAGCCATATGAAGATTATTTATATATGAAGTACACAATTGCTCTTTGAACATGACTAATAATTCTCTCTATTAAACTTCCCTGGCTTAACCTACTGTGTAGATTCCTTCTCCTCATGGAGTTTTCAGGGGAACTACTCAGCTCTTTGTAGAGTGACCCTTTTCTGGGCTAGAGCTCAGGTTCCAGTCAGTTGCCCAGCACAACCACAAAACACAATCACCCATCAGTTCTTCTGCCAGGGAAGCAGAGGCACAGGTGACTGACTGGGGCTGAGTTCAAATCCTGGTTCCACCAGAGTCTACCCCCAGATTCAGAGCAGGAGTGTTCAGCTCTGGTTTTCTCTCACTCTCTTCCTTGCTTTTTACAGAAGCCACACCACACATGCTTTCCAGAGTAAAACAGTGTCAGGGAAAGGCTTCCAGAAGACCATTTGCCCCATTCCCAGTTGGCAAGTGGGATGGTTGGATTAGAAACCTACTGGTGGCTCTGTGGTCATATCAGCCAAGAGCATCTGGCAGCATTCAGACTCCCAGAGGAGGGCCATCTGGCATGAGAGCTGAAGGCAAGGAAGTGTTTGTGCCAAAGGGCATGGACTGAGCCAGAGGTTGTAGTTTCCTTCAGTCCCACCATGTGTGGCTGTGTGGCTTTGGGCGAACAAGACAACCTTTCTGAGTTGCATAGACACAACTGTTTGGAGGATTATATAGGAACTGTAAGTGAAATCCTGGATAAAGACTCAGATTTCTTTGAAGTATTTCTCAACAGTAACATTTCATTCTGAACACAGGAAAAAAACAAATGATTATGAAAATATTAGCTATATTATATCAGCTATTTGAAGTTTTTAGGGATTTTATTTGGGTTCTTAGTATTAAGATTCAATCTTCTTATGGCTCAAAATTTTGGAAAATATCTGCTTGTTCTGCCCTTAACCTCAATTCTAGGAGAGCTTGACCAACAAAATGAGCTTCTCATTAACTAATTTGCATGCAAAATGCAATTAACATTGAAATGATTTTTTTTGTCTTTTTGAGACAGGGTCTCCCTGTAGCTCCAGCTGTCCTGGAACTCACTATGTAGACCAGGCTGGCCTTGAATGCACAGAGATCCGCCTGCCTCTGCCTCCGGAGTGCTGGGGTTAAAGGTGTGTGCCACCACGCCTGGCTGCTTTGCAATGATTTTTATAAATATTTTCTATTAGAGTCTTCTAAATCCAATCAATATTCTTTAAATGAAGAGAATAAGGTATGTCATGATATTTCATAGTTGTCACAGATACTTTGGTAAAGTGAAAAAAAGCTAGTAAACAGTTTGTTGAGCTGGATGCAACCCCAGCACACACTGTCTCTAGGTCACTGAATGACATTTTAACATGGATGACAGGACTCAAGCAAAGGAAACTCCATGTAGTTATCTGTTTTCTGGGTGGCCACTCTGTCAGGCGCAGGCCTGGCTGCTTCCTCCTCTTCCCTACTCTGCATGATAACTCTTCCAGGTCTTGCTGAACACCTCTGCTGCTCAACCCTATCCTGCCAACCTTTCCCCTGCAGTTGCTATGGCAGCCTGACTCTTACAGGTACCACCTGCTAGGACTGTCTCTCAGCTCCCCACTCAGCTTCTTTGACTGAGGTCAGAGAAGGTCTGTGAGAAGCAGTATGGCACCCCATCTCTCATGGATGAGAGACCCATGCAATAGCCAGCCCCTCTTAGGTCCAGGGATAAGTGACTCCTGGGGTTGAGCTTCCATTGTCCCTGTGGTAAACAATTTGAGGAGGCCCCTTTCTATCTTCATTCTTTGAAGCATTCTCCCCTGTGCCTATTTCTCTTCCTGGGATCATAGCCCTATAAAAACTGCTTGCACATAAGCTCTCACTGTAAGAACTGGTCTTGTGTTTTATCTTTAGGGTGAATAATGTTACTTTCCTATTTGATGCTTCCATTTTTGTGCATGTAAATAATGAAATGTTTTCTGTCATATGCATATTTGTATATACAAATGAGTGATTTCAATGATTCTGAAGAGACGTTTTCCATAAATTATAAAAATTACATGATAAAGTGGTGGTGACAGTCTGAGCCATGGATGGGCTAGGAAGAAGCCTGCCTTCTTAGCCTTATCTTCATCTACAAATCTCATACCCCAACACTCCATACGTCACTTCTGGCCACCCCCATCCATGCTCCAGAACCTCGGAATACTCCTAATCTCTAAGCTTAGGGCCTGGAAACAGATTTTTGTTCTAGGCATTTCTATACCTTTCTGTTATTTTTAGAGTCTATAAACTAGAAGTCATTAGTGATGACGAAGGTCACTGACTCTCGAGAGGAGAGGACAGAATTCTAATTCCCATGCTGCTACCAACTGGCTAGGTGTCTGTAGCTACTAGTTGAGTGGACTCTCTGGCCTCAGTCTCCACATTTGTACAATGAGCCTACAGCTAGATACTTGTAAGCTTCCTTTGCAGTTCTGTATTCTTGCCCTAATGTGATTTCCTGCATGAAAATGCTCCACTACCAGAAAAGGGCTCTCATGTTTGGTTATAACGGGCTGTTGACCTATGTCAAAAGTTAGAGGGCTAGAAAGGACAAGAAAATAAAATGAGGACATGTCTTATAAATTCCTGAGGACATGTTAAATGACCAGAAGATAATACAAAGATAAAAGATTTGCAGATGCTCATACACATACCACACATACATGTGGAATTTTTTTGAGAATATAATATTCAGTAAACAGTCTGAAAGAATCCTCATATTGCTTTTACCAGTAATATTCTCCATTTCTCCTCACAGGGTTCAGTTCAAGTCTTTGCTCCATCACTGAGTAGCTATGCAACCTTGGCCCCCTTAGCACCTTAGGAGCTTGCTTTCCTTGGTTGTAAAATTTAGAATCTGAGGGTCTTGGGAGATTTCTCAGTGGTTAAGAGTGAGTACTGCTCTTGCAGAGGATCTGAGTTCAATTCCCAGCATCCATATCAGGTAGCTCACAATTGCCTGTAACTCTAGCTCCAGAGGATCTGATGCTCTCTTCTGGCCTCCATAGGTACCTGCACTAACATTCACATACCTCACACACAGACACATTCATATAATAAAATAATAAAATCTTTAAAAAAGATAAAGGCCAGGTATAGCAATGCATACATTTAATTTAAGCACTCAGGAGGTAGAGGCAGGCAGATCTCTGTGAGATTGAGGGCAGCCTGGTCTACATAATGAGTTCAAAGGCAGCTGGGGCCGTAGGGAGATGCTGTCTCAAAAAAGAAAAAACAAAAACAACAAAAAACAAGTAAAATTCAAAATTTGATTTCTAGTTCCAGGGGATCCTGTGCCCTCTTCTGCCCTCTGTGGTCACTGTACACATGTGCTGGACTTACATACATGCAAGCAAAACAGTCATATATGTAAATAAATAACGTCTTAAAAAATATTATGGTTGATGGGAAGAAAAGAGTGTGATAGAATATACGTGACATGAAAGCAGAAGAGGAGATGCTCTGGAAGGAAGCAAGCAGCAGGGTAGTGCGCAGGGGAGATAAACCTTAACACAGCCAAATGACACATACGTATGTAAAGACCATAAATGGTGGTACTGACTTAAACTGCACACTGCACACACACACACACACACACACACACATACACACACATCACTTCTGTGTCATATAGTTCTTCACTTGAACCCCACAGGAATGACTACAGCATGAATTCTTTGCTATGTTATGGATAAGAAATGAATGTGCAGAGAACAGGTTGCCTCCTGCCATGCTCAGCCTGGACTCCAGTTTTCTTGGCTCACACCTATGCAGATCTCATCTTTCAGGTAGAGAGCCCTTTTTAGAAAATGTGTTTCTCATCGTGTTATTTTGGAAATTTTCTTCTAACTTTATTTTTTAATTTTATGTATATGAGTGTTATGCCTACATGTATGTAAATGCACCTGTGTCATGCAGTGCCCAGAGGTTAGAAGAGGGCATAGGATCTCCTAGAACTGGAGTTATGGATGGTTGTTAGCCGCCATGTGTATGCTGGGATTTGAACCTGGGTCCTCTGCAAGAGCAACCAGTGCTCTTAACTCCTGAGCCATCTCTCCAGCCCCTATTTTGGAAAATTTCAAACCTATACAAAAGGTGATGGAATACTATGATAATACTCTCCACCTACCACTTGCTTAGATTCAGCAGTTGATATTTGGCCACATTTGTTTTTGCCTTTCTTCCTCTCATTCTCTACATAGTTAGTCTTTGAAAGTAAATTGTAGACATCCTGACACCTCAACCCCAAGCAGTTGGGCGTGCATCCTTTTAGAAAGAGGGTATTCTCCTTCATAGCGATACTGTTATCCTACCTGAGAAATTGATTATTGCTACAATAATATCATCTAATAATCTATGTCAAATTTCCCCAATTGTCCTAACCCTGCCCCTTGTACTACTCTCCCCCTGTTGATTCAGGAGCTGATCCAGGATGCACTGGTACCAGGTCTCTTAGTGTCCTTTCTCTAGAATGAACCCTCCCCCCCTCATTTTCTTTCTTTCTTGACATTGACCTCTCCAAGGATCCCAGACTAAGTGTCCTACGCATGAATTTGTTTGTTTCCTCATGAAGCAAGTGATTATTTGGGAGCAAAATATTCACAAAAAGTGACACAAATACTGTTTTCTAACCAATGAGAATAGTGTGCCCATCCTCTAGCTCACCCAAAGACCCATCTTTAAGCAGGAACCAGGATGAAAAGAAGAGCCAGTCAGCCAGAAGGGCCAGCTCATGAAGTCTGGTGACTCAAAGCAGAGGTTCTCAGATTCAACAGCAGCAGCAGCAACAACAACAATAATAATACATAAAAATTTCAAAACATATTGAGGGAACTAACAATAGTTTCCTCTTGATTTTCCCAAGGCAGGATATTAAAAACAAACAATAGTTTTTATTGGACAAAGCATTTGGCATCTCATAGAGGCCATTTTAATACCAAAAGGTAGGAATAACAATCTCTAAAGTCTGAAAAAGAATGATTATCTAAAAGGACAGTTGACCACTTTCTACTGATTGTATTCCATACACCTCTCACTTGGCCTTGTGCTTCTCATTTTGCTGTGGGCTGAGACAATTTTGTCATGAATGGTCACAAGAACTCAGTACCAACAACCTAAATAAGTTTCTAGGAGTGAAATTGCTAGAAACACGCAAAAGTGATTGCTCTGCTCTCCTTAATGCAGTGGCTATGTGCTGGACGTGCAGTTTCTGAGAGAAAAGACAAAGGAAGAAAAGAAGGCTGGGGCCGTGTAACAGGTCCCAGGAACCCTGCAGCCCCTCTACGCTGCCTTCTTACCTTCTCTGGAGCCTGGCAGCACCTCTCCAGAGGAGTGTTGGGTTGGGGGACACTGGCCCTGCCTCAGCTTTGCTAACTCCTGGCTGCTGCTTTCCAGCCTCCTGGCCAGATCTTCATTTTCTTGTCCCAGTTGCCTCTTCTCCTCCTCTAGAGCTGACTTGTCTCGGAGGAGATTGCTATAGGCCACCTCCAGCTCCCTGGTTTGGGTCTCCAGCTGGTCTCGCTCCCTCCTCAGGGCACTCAGCTCTCCCTGGAGCCCCTCCTGAGCCTCCTGGGGTCCAACAGCCTGGCCCAAGGCCAGACGGTGGAGGAGACTCTCCAGGGAGCTGAGCCGGGCTTTGGTGGACTCCAGGTCTGCACGCTGGACGCTGCTTTCTCTCTGAAGATCTTGGATGATTGGCATGGCCTGAACCTGCTCAGGGCAGCTGGATTCATTGGGGCTGGCCACAGTGAAGGTGTACTGGCATCGGCCACTCCGATCATTGGCCTTTCGGAACTGTGCTGTCCTGGCCCCTATTCCCCATACCAGGCAGGCCAGAAACAGCAGCTGGACAGCTGGCATCTTGGGTCCCAGCTGCAGCAGCCTGCACAGAAGGACCTAAGTGTAGGCAGGGCAGAGGTTTCCTCTTGAAAGCCGTGCTGTGCCACAAGGTGTCTGAACGGGTGGCCCTGCTGACTCATGCATGAGGTCCACAGAGGCTTATATATCCTGGGGAGCCAGCCCTGCATGGGGGGAAGACAGAGGTGGCCACGAGAGGCTGGGCTGGGCCAGCCACAGGGGGTTGCTCTTACACTGTCAGCAAGATTCTTAGAAAATAAACTTCCAGAAGGCTATTTTGAATTTATTTTTTTAAAACCTCACAGACTGTACCAGGCACCCTAATAATAACCCCTATATTTCTATACTATTTTTGTATGTGTGCACATGTATACCCACCTCATCCAACAGGAATATATGTGTGCAGATTTGAACAGGGATATAAGTCTAGTTTACATTTCCATTCACTCTGTAACCCACTCTGTGCCAGACACTGTGTAAGGAATTGGGGAAACAGACATGCCTAAGAAACAGACAGCCCTGACCCTGTGGCAGAGACAGAATAGAAGGACAGCACCCATTGGGCTCCAGGCACTCCTACTGAAGGAGCTGAAAGCATAATTCTTCCCTTGATCCTAATTTTAAGACAATTTGTGTATATCTTTAGGAAAATTTTTTTTTACTTAAAAACTTTATTATTACTATTGTTTTTGAGAGAGAGAGAGAGAGAGAGAGAGAGAGAGAGAGAGAGAGAGAATATGAGAATATGGGCATGTACATGCCATGGCTTGTGGAGGTCAGAGGAGAACTAGTGGGAGCCAGTTTTCTTCTACTGGGAATGGAACTCAGGGTTCCAGTTTTGGCAGCAAGCCTCGGGTTCTTTTCTTAAATCTGCTTTTTGAGAAAAACATGCTTAACATGGGAAATTTTATTCTTAAGTGAAAATGTCATATGTAAAATGTAGTAGTAAGCTGTAACAGTGCTCTATTTTTACATATTCACTCAGTAATCAGACTACTATGGAGACATTTTTGTTGTAGCCTTAAAATTTGGTATTCTGGGATTCTGCATTGGCCATATTGTTTACAATATACTTTTTAAGGGTAAAGTAGTATTTTAATTAAAAACTTTTCACATGTTATGTTACACCCATTTCTCATTGGGAGTTTTGTGCTTGTGAATGTGGAAGAGGAGGACTGGGAGGTATAGGAAGGCTCATTTTGTTTGTTTTTTTTAACGGAAGTTTAAGGAGGAGAATGTTCTATAAAAGAAGTGGAAGGGGAGGTTTGTGGTCAGCTTAAACTGTTAAAAGACTTAAAATCAATACTGAAGTAGAGTATGGACATCTTAAGCTATTTGCAGCAAGACTGACTTGTTTTATAAAAGCCTTGGATTGTTTCATCCAACATATTTTATAATACCCCCATTTATTGGGGATAAGGAAGGAAAGATCAGAGTTTGACCTTGAAGAATAGAAAAGTTGTTTTACGTTGTAGTGAGTGAATTGCTTTGGAGGTTTCAGCAACTTGCAAATTTCTGTGTCACTATGGCATAGAGTCTTCAGTACACAGCACTCTTAGAGATGTGCAGTTGAAAAATTTCACTATTAAAATATAAATAACTATTTTACTGACACCTTACTACAGTGTCTTAAAAGTAAAGGGGACCACTTAAGATGTGCGCGCCTGTGAATATGTTACAGTTTTTTTTCTCAGATATATTTTTAATATTTTATCTATTATTTTACGTATATGAGTGTATTGCCTGCACATATGTAAGAGCACCCATGTCATGCAATGCCCACAAAAGTCAGAAGAGGGCATTGGATCCCCTAGAACTAGAGTCATGGATGGTTGTTGTCACCATCTGGCTGCTGGGAACTGAACCCGGATCTTCTGCAAGAGCAGCCAGAGCCATCTCTTCAGCCATCTTGGAACTCATTAAATCTTTTTTTAAAATATTTTTAAATTTTTTTAAAATCCTTTTTTATGAGTATGAGTGCATTGCCTGCACGTATGTGAGTGCACCCATGCCGTGCAATGCTGCAGAGGTCAGAAGAGGGCTTTGGATTCCCCTGGAACTGGAGTTAAGGACAG
>NW_008351633.1:900010-917173 GCF_000622305.1 Nannospalax galili | reverse complement strand
GCAATTGACATTGAGATGTTTTCACATGCATTTCTAATCTCTATATACATGACTATCACTGGTCATAGTCGCCCACCTTCTGAGCTCCTCGGCATCTGAGCATGAATACAAACTCGTCAGATAGACAGCCTTCCTCTCCCACTAGAGGCTCCATACTCTGCCATCCCTGTCACTGTCCACTGTGTAGGAAAAATTTTTTAATCCAGCTTTGTGTCTCAGGCACCATGGCTGGGCTGTAGATCAGGTTTACAGTGTGTGTGCACCCTAATAACCCTTACCCCTGAAACCCTTGGAACTCTTCTCAGATGTTTTCAAATGTATAAAACATATCAGGTGTGGTTGTGCACACCTATAATCCCAGCACTTAGGAGGCAGAGGCAAGCCTGCTCTGCATAGTGAGTTCTAGGCCAGCTGGGGCTACAGAGAGACCCTGTCTCAAAAGGACCAAAAAATGTATAAAATGTAAAGAACCAAAGAAAGAAACACATATTAAGCTATGATTATAAAATATTTTAAAACTTGAAATATATGTGCTGCTTAACATAGTCAATGTAAGATCTAGCAGAAGGTCTAATTTAAAGGTACTTTTAAGGGGCTGGAGAGATGGCTCACTGGTTAAAAGCACTGGTTGCTTTTGCAGAAGACCTAGGTTCAAATCCTAGCACCCACGTCGTGGCTAACAACCATCTATAACTCCAGTTCCAGGGTGTCTGACACCCTTCTGACCTCCATGGGCATTGCATGACACAGCTGCACTTGCATACATGCAGGCATAACACTCATACACATAAAATTAAAAAATGAAAGAATTTAAAAGTACTTTTAAATGCATATAGTATTTCATGATGCCTATATCAACTTTGACATGTATAATGCTTGATTTCTCTTAGGAGAAATGAAATTATAGATATTGCTAGTATAACTTTGAGTTTATGGTCATATCCATGAAGAGATGAAATGACTGAGTAAGAAGGTTGTGAAAATAAAGAGGTAATTTATTTCCCAATTCAAACTCATGGCTTTCTGGGCTGCAAGCAAATAATACCTGCTTTTCAAAGAGAGCCAGATACACATATGAATGTGTTTCCAGCTTCTTAGAAGACTACAGTAGGAGGATTATTGAAGCCTCATGGGTTCATGTCCAACCTGGAAATATAATGAGACCTCCTCTCCTCAAACAATAAACAAAACACACACACACAATCATCTTCAAAAATAAACTGAAGCTGGGAGTGGTGGCTCACACCTTTAATTCCAGCACTTGGGAAGCAGAAGCAGATCTCTGTGAGTTCAAGGCCAGCCTGATCTACATAGTGAGTTCTAGGACAGCTGGGGCTACAGGGATACCCTGTCTCAAAATCAAAACAACAACAACAACAACAAAAACTGAACAACAAAAAAAGTAAATGGAAAAAAACTAGCAAGTATGCTAAGCACCACATCTATGGAAGTGTGTGCAAATCAGCATGTGAGTGGTAGCCTCATGAGTACCTTTTAAAAAAATGTTTATTTGGGGACTGGCGAGATTGGCTCAGTGGTTAAGAGCACTGATTGCTCTTGCAAAGGACCCAGGTTTGGTTCTCAGGACCTACATGGTGGCTAACAACCATTTGTAACTCCAGTTCTAGGGGATCCGATGCCCTCTTCTGATCTCCGCAGGCATTGCATGACATTGGTGCACTTACATACAATGCAGGCAGTACACTCATACACATAAAATACGTAATTTTAAATGTTTATTATTGGTGTGTGTGTGTGTGTGTGTGTGTGTGCATGTGTGCATGTGGGCAGGTGCATGCATACCATGGAGGGCATGTATGGTCAGGGGAAAACTTTAGGGAATTAGTTCTCTCTTCACACTATGGGATTGAACTCAGGTCATCAGGCTTGCATGGCAAGTGATTTTACCTGCTGAACCATCTCACTGGCCCTCTTGTGAGTACATTAAATTAACATTTGCATTTGAGCAATTATAGGTAGTCAGATACTAATAGCATCTTCAATATTTGTGTAACAAATATTCCCAATATCCTCTAGCAGAGTCACCTGAAGACTGAGAAAAGATGCATTGTTCTAAATATGTTGTTCTTGTGCATGTGGGAGGGTGTGGTGCATGTAAGTGTATGTGTTTATTTGTGTGGGGGGAGCACACGCATGTGGAGGCCAGAGGTTGGTATAAGGTGTCTCCTTTTATCACTCTCCACCTTCTTTTTTGAGACAGGTTCTCTCACTAAGCCTGGAACTCACCGATTTGGCTAGACTGGCTGGCCAGGGATTGTCGTGTCTCTGCCTCCCTAGTGCTGGGATTAGAGGTGTGCACTGCCACATTGGGGCTTGAACTCAGGTCCCTATGCTTGCACAGGAGCCATCTCCCTAGCTCCCTCAGCTGATATTCAAGGTTCCTAAAGTTAAACCTGAACTTGAGGCATTGAGGAATGGCTTCTTGCTTACAGCTGACTAAACAGTTACTGTTCTCACTTCCTAAATCAGAATCACTGAAATGATTTTCAAAAAAATATCATATAGTCAGCAAGAATGAAGTTTAAATCTGTTTGCCTTTACTCTTAGGAATACTTCTTTCCATTTATAAATCTAAGATTGTGGGGCTGGAGAGATGGCTCAAGTGATTAAGAGCACTGACTATTCTTACAGAGCATTGCACTACATGGGTGCACTTATACATGTGCAAGCAATACACTCATACACATAAAATAAAAATAATAAAAATAAATATTTAAACCTAAGATGATTCTTGGGCTGTCAACTTCATGGAAGAAAGGAATTTCTGGTAGAGAGAAATGTGACTAACCAGGATTGCTTTGCTTATAAAGGAAGAACACAGGGGCTGGAGAGATGACTCAGTGGTTAAGAGCACTGGCTGCTCTTGCAGAAGACCCAGGTTCAATTCCTAGCACCCACCTGATGGCTAACAGCCATCTGTAACTCCGGTTCCAGGGGATTTGACACCCTCTTTGGACCTCTGCAGGCATTGCACAACACAAGTGCACTTACATACATGCAGACATAACACTCATACACATAAAATAAAAATAAATCATGCAATCCACACTTCCTCCTGCCTTTGCAGTCACTTCCTACTGCCATTTGTTGAATCTTTGTCCTTTTTGCTCAGTTTATCCCTCTTCATCTCCTCTAAGCTGCAGGCTAGCCTGCAGCATCAAGGGCATTGTTCAGCTGTATGGATGCTGGTCAGAAGTGAAATGTTCAACAATCCCTGGCAGTTCCACTTACTCCAGCCCAGTTTATGAGTGCCAGGCACAGGCCACCCCAGCCCTTCTCAACCGTCTTTATGGCTCCTGACAGATATAAATACTTAAGGAAAGAATTTGTGGAGTGTTGGATTCAGTGTGTTTTCCTCAGTCACTGTGACTCTCCACAGGTCATCTCTTCTCTGCTGGAGTGGAAGTAGAGACTGGTGGAGCTTCCACATTCTTCTGCCTTCACTGACCCACTGTCATCACCCCACAATTTCTCAATAGCTTTAGCTCTGCCTCTTGCCAATGTCTCTCCATCTCCCTTACACATAGACCCATGGCAGAAATGTTCACAGACAACGGGGACCACAGGCCCTTACAGATGAGCAAACTAAAACTCAGGGGAGGAAAGGGTCTTTTTCATGGCCATACGGTCAATGAATGGCCACACCAGAAGGAAAACTGAGTCTCTTGATTCTTAGGCCTTACCTTCTTCTATAAGCCAAGTCCAAAAAATTGCCCTCTACTTGCCAAGAAGTCATAAGACACAAAAGTCACTTCTTCCATGAATCAACACTCTGGGAAATGAGCTCGCTTCCTACATCCCCATTAAATAAAGATCTTTAGTGAAGGAAAACTCATGTAACACCCCTGAGCTTTTGACAGGTGATTCATGAAACTATATCCTTTCATGAGATAGAATGATTCTCCTCTAAGGAGAGATAAAGTCTCTCTGGGAGAAACAAGAGGCCCCCATCCTCAGGAGCAGCGATGAACATCTGGTCAAGCTTTAGCCTGCCCTTTTCACCTTCCTGTCTCTGAGTACTCCAGCAGGCCAGTGTCCCTGCTTTCTCAAGTCCCCACCTCCTGGAGTTCTGGACACAGAGACTAATTTCTCATTGAGGAAACACTGTCCACTCCAAATTCCAAGTTAGATTATGTTCCATTTCCATTTCCTTTCTGGATCCTGAGGCCAGGGAGTCTCCAGCTTGGGTGTGCCAGGAAGATGCTCATGGAGTGTGTCAGGCCAGTGGCAGCTTGGTTGCTATTGAAAGGGTTTGAGGGTGCAAGCCTGGCCAGATAGAGGCAGCAGGGACCACTAGAGAGGCAATATTATCAGGAGCAACCTCTGCTCAAGGTTGCATTTTCTTCCCTTCTATTAGTACTAGGATTATTGATCAGCCAGTGAGCTTCAGGTCTTCTGTCAGAAATGATAAGCCCTATGAAAGTGGAGCTGGTACTGTTGACTTACTTTCTTTCCCTGTTGTGTTAAAATGACCTGACAAAAGCAACTAAGGGAAAAGAGGTTTAGTTTAGCTCACAGTTCAAGGTTCTTGTCTACCATGCTGGAAAGGCTAAGGTGGTAGGAGTTTGAAGCAGCTGGTTATATCACAACCACAATCAAGAAGCAGAGAGAAGCCAGGCATAGTGGTGCATTCCTTTAATCCCAGCACTCAGGAGTCAGGGATTAAAGGCATGTGGATGCAGATGCAGGTGGAGCTCTGTGAGTTTGGGGCCAACCTGGGCTACATAGTGAGACCATGTCTCAATCAACCAGTCAATCAATCAATCAATCAATCAATCAATCAATCAATCAATCAATGAAGCAGAAAGCAATGAATGAGTGCTTGTGCTTATCTTACTTCTTTTTATACAGTTTAGGATCCCACCCCAGAGAATAGCACCACTGAAGGTGGGTCTTCTCACCTCAACTTAATCCAGATAATCCCCTACAGGCGTACCCAGAGACTAATTTTATCTACATAATCTCCCACTGTGTGCCTGGAGGCTTGTCTCCTATGTGATTCTAGATCCTATCAAGTTGATAATTAACACTAACCATCAGAACTGCTTTGTTCATCCTCTGGCCCCAGGATCTGGTAGATATAATTCTGCTCAATAAACTTTCAATGGCTGTATGTATGTATGTATGTATGTATGGATGGATGGATAGATGAATAAATGGATAGAGTCAAACAGAAGCAAAATTTGATGGCCTATACCTGCAGTCCTAGCACTCAAGAAGCTGAGGCAGGATTGTGAGTTTGGGCCAGAATGGGCTATATAAAGTGTTCCAGGCCAGCTACATAGAGAGACCTTATTTCAAAAAACAAGATGAGGGGCTGGAGAGATGACTTAGCAATTAAGTGCACTGACTGCTCTTGTAGAGGACCCAGGTTCGATTCCCAGGACCCATATTGCAGTTAACAAACTGTAACTACAGTTCCAGGGGAATCCAAAGCCCTTTCCTGACCTCTGTAGGCATTGCATGGCACAGGTGTACTTACATACATGCAGTCAATTCACTCAAGCACATAAAATTAAGATAATAAATAGAAAATATAAGTAGGAGCACCCATGTCATCCAATGTCCATGAAGGTCATAAGAGGGCATTGGATCCCCTGGAACTGGAGTTATGGACGGTTGTGAGCTACCATGTGGGTAGCTCAAACCCTGGTCCTCTAGAAGAGGACCACTGAACCGTCTCTCTAGCCCCATAAATAAAATATTAAAGATTACAGACATACATTATCCATCTGTTATTATGTCTGAGGGCTGAGGAGCATGTACAGATGTGTAAGACACAGACCCCACCTGCAAGGAATGTTTAAGTTGTAACACTGTGTAAGGCTGTTTGCCTAGAAAATGTGCCAGAGAGATCCAAAAGAGGGAGAGCTCGTTTAGACAAGACAAGCTTCAAAGGGGAGGTGGCATTTGCAGTGAGACCTGTTAAGATATCAAGGCTCCTCTTGAAAACCAGATTATAGGTCTTCTCTGGGTTCTTTACATCTATTGTGTCTATGATCAAGAAATTCAATATCACCTTCAGATTAAACACATAGAGTATATTTCCTCCATGTCTGTCTCCTGATGTATTCAGTCTTTTACACTCTTGGGTCTAAAGCAGGAGGGAAAGTAGGGATTCATTTCAGAGAGTCCTTCATGGTCTCATTCATTAAGTGCTTTTCAGGGCCTTCCAGTGCTGTTCAGGGGGTCAGACCTGGCTTTGGGCACTGAGCATCCTCTTCCTGTTGGGAGAGAGCGAGGCTTCCATGGATAGGACTCTGTAGCTGCAGTACATAGCCCAGAAGGATGTCCCTGACCCAAGAGAAAGGATGTTATAGAGCTCAAAATATCATGCTGGTACCTCATGAAAGTCATGTCACATATATGCCACCCCAGTAGTACTCCTGGCAATGTTAGGACAGCAGCTCCTTCATTCCATGAGCATATATATGAGCCAAATCTTGTTATTTGGTATGTTAAACTGGTTTTAGTACAGCCATGAATGGATTTCCCACAAGGTACCTGGTGATAAGAGGAAAAGCACAGAAAAAGCTCATTCAAAGGACTACAAATACAATCCAAGTTCAGAAAGAGCAGCAGGTCGGCATATGAAGGTCCTCAGAGCTGGGTCTAGAGAGGGTGGATGGAGGTGAGGATGGCTTCTAATGATTTCTGGGATCTGGGACACAGTATCTCCCTAACCTAACAAAATTATCATGACTACACTGGCAATGTGGTGAATTTTATCTTGTCCTTAAGATGATGACTAATTATTCATCAGGGATTTAAGATTCTTTAGGAAAACTGGACTTAGACAGATGTCTTGGGCTCCTTACTGATAGGTTCTGCTGATTTGATTTGACACAATTTCTAGTTACCTTTTAAGTATTTTGACTTATTCTCTTCTTTCACTTTTCTTAAAGCCAGACTCCATCTAAACATTTGTTTGTGTCTCCTGACAAGAACGGCAGCTGTTGTGAACACTGTAACCACCTGTCACCCATGGCGACGGAACTGACCTCAGCTCCACTGCCTTTGGAGAACTGGATTTGCTGGTGTTTTTCTGTCTTGCTGGCCTGGCCTTTCTGAACTTGCCTCCCCACAGCAATGTCATGATGTTTTCAAAATAATGATCCACTTTAGGAGCTGATCAGATTGGATTTTTTATGCCTTTCTCACTTTCCCTTGAAGTTTGTGTGGACATCCCTTCCTAACAAGTGCTTGATTATTAACTTGGAACTATCTTTTTTCTGAGCTGTTTTCATTTTTTTTAACTGAAATTAAAAACAAGGGAAAAGGCTACTTCCCTTCCTTCCTTGCTCTCCTGGCCCAATCTTGTTTGTGTCTTAGCTCTTTCTTCATGAACGTACCATATGGGAGCTCATGCTTGCTGAAGAACAACTTCTGTCAGGAACAACACTGGCCCTTCAAGTTAGAGTAGGCTCAGCCCGATCACTTTCCCAGCACTGATACACCTTCCTGGTTTTCTATTATCTTGTCAGATACACATCTGAATTAGGGCTAGAGTTTATAAGACATTTTCACGTGTCTTGTCTCATTTAATTATCACACTAGCCCTGAAGTAAATTGGGTAGAGTATAATTTCTCTTTTATAAAGAAACCATAGAGCAGTTGTAAATTGGCTTTTTCAAGGTTGCATAGCTGAAAAGGGTATGCATGTATGCATGTGTGTATACACACGCATATGTGTATATATACACACCTATAGACATGTATATATGCGTGTATACAGCCATATAGCTGAATATTCCTTTTTATACAATCTCTTATATAAGAGACTTGTATATTAAGGACCAGATTTGCCCAAATGAATGGAGGAGATCTGCAGTAGGATCGCCCCATAGTGCCATATTATATGCCCCACACTGTACAGGACCACAGCAGAAATGACAAGCTTCTGGGTGACCCTTGATGGTACTGGTACAGTCTTGGGTCAACCCTGAGGACCTTCCTGAGACAATGGAAAGCTGATGGTATAACCTTTCCTTATACCATCTTAAATTCTTACCATCTTAGTTTTAAGGTGGAGATTCTTCTTCAGATTTCCTTAAGGAGAAGGCAGAAAGGATATGTGCATTTATTTATTTATTTATTTATTTATTTATTTATTTATTTATTATTTATTTTTGTCTTTTTGAGACAGGGTCTCCTTGTAGCCCCAGCTGGCCTCAAACTCACTATGTAGACCAGGTGAAAATGACCTTTTAATAGAAGGTTAAGTGTGCTGTTATCCTGCTTGTCCGGTGCTGTGGTGTCTCGCTCATAGAGTTTCCCTATGTTGATTCTGCTCTTCAATTTACCAGTACCTGTCTGATGACCCTAGTTTTAGACTGGTCCCATATGGTATGATCCCAGCAGATAGTCTTTCAGTGTTCTTACTGACACGTCTCTGTTTCCCAAACCATTTTGTTGAGAGACATCTGAGTTGCTGAGCTGCTTCTTTCAAATGATCACACCAGTTGGGGGTTGTGATGTAGGCACCTGAACTGCGGCTCTGGGTCAGTCATTCTGGATCCAGCAAATTAAGCTTTGTAGAGGAGCTTGAGGGTCTTTCTGGATTCCCTTAGAAAGAGATGTGGGTTGTCAAGAGATAATCAGCAACTCTAGTTCAGTGTCTCAGAGCAACCTCTTCCTCGCCTTGACAAAGCAGAAGGAGGAGGAGGAGGGAGAAGGTGAGGGGGAGGGAGGAAGAGGAGGAAGGGAGGGGAAGAGAAAAAAAAACATGAACAGCCATTTCGGTTGAGTAGATGATATAGCCAGGGCCTTTTTGGCCCAGGTGTCCATGTGTAGGCAATGTATATTTTCTCAGTCAACACATATTAAAATCATAATAGCTATATTCAAATAGGGATCTGTGAAATGCCCTGGTGTTTACAATAGCTCTCAATACAATAAAAGCTTGTGCATTACTGAGCAAGCACAATATACTTGCCATCTTTGGTATGAAATCAGAAGTATCCTTGATCCAAAGTTAATTAAGGACCTGAAGAGTCTCAGAAAGCCTATGCCAGGGAGCAACACATTGAAAAACATGTCTGAATCAGAGCTGCAGAATGAATTTTGGCATGTAAAAAAGACACAGGTATACCAGTGAGATAGCTCAGCAGGTAAAGGTACATGGTGCCAAACCTGACTACCTGAGTTCAACTCCTAGAAATACAAGCTCTGATGCCCTCTTTTAGCCTCTCTTGGCATCTGCACACATGTAGTGCACACAAACACACAGGCACACATATATACACATAAATTTTTAAAATACAAGCAAAAGTTAGGCGTGGTGGCACACACCTTTAATCCCAGCACTTGGGAGGCAGAGGCTGGAGGATCTCCTTGGCACATTACAGTAAAACCACTAAACACACAGAACAAAGAAATAAATAAATAAATAAATAAATAAATAAATAAATAAATAAAAAATACAAGCAAAATCTTTTGGCTTTTGAGAAAGTTCATGGAGTGATAAAATGTGGCTCTGTCTCTTTAAATAGTCACATACTTAAACATACATTTTTATGTACCCATTGTACCCATATATTTAAATTTTGAACCTTATGATCAGGTGAGAAATAAATACTATTAAACTTATTTTACAAAGGAGGAAATGGCTGGGCATGGTGGCACACGCCTTTAATCCCAGCACTTGGGAGGCAGAGGCAGGCGGATGTCTGTGAGTTCAAGGCTATCCCAGCTACATATTCCTTTTGAAAAAACAACTTTTCAGTTGGTGTTGTGGAAAACATCTTTAATCCAGAACTCCAGAGGCAGAAGTAAGCAGACCTCTCTGTGTTTGGGGCCAACCTGGTCTATGTGGTGAGTTCTAGGCCAGCCAGGGCTACATAGTGAGACCCTGACTTAAAGAGGAAAAAAAAAAAAAAGCCGGGTATGGTGGCACATGCCTTTAATACCAGTACTTGGGAGGCAGAGGCAGACATCTCTGTGAGATAGATGTCAACTTGGTCTATATAGTGAATTCTAGGCCAGCTGGGGCTACAAGGAGACCCTGTCTCAAAATATAAACAAACTTGATTTAGTTTAATATTGAAAATTAATAGTAATCTAATTGTTTTTTTAATATTTTTAAATTTTTTATTTTTATTTTATGTGTATGAGCATATTGCCTGCATGTATATGAGTGCACCCGTGTTGTGCAATGCTATGGAACTCAGAAGAAGGTGTCAGAGTCCCCTGGAACTGGAGTCAAGGATGGTTTGCAGCCACTATGTGGGTGCTGGGAACCGAACCCGGGTCCTCTGCAAGAGCAGTCAGCACTCCTAACCTCCAAGCCATCTTTCCATCCCCAATAGTAATTTAATTTTTATACTAATAATCAACCCGAAGTTGTTTAAAGGGAATATTAATTTATTTAAAACTTTTGAGGGGAGGTTCTGGGTGTCTTAGACTTTTATTTGATTCTTCTAATCTTTTTCCTTTTATTTTGGTTCTATTTGTACCAACATATTAAGCAGTAAGGGTGGGACCCAGGCTTCTTGGCACCCTCTGCTCACTTCTGGTTCACTAAGGGTATACATTGACTGATCATGTGTCTTAGTTACTTTTCTGTTGCTTTGATAAAATACTGTTACCCAGGCTGAAGATATGGTTCAGTGGTTAAGAGCACTGGTTGCCCTTTCAGAGGACCGAAGTTCAGTTCCCAGCACCTACATGGCAGCTAACAACCATCTGTAACTCCAGTTTCAGGGGATCCAACACCCTCTTCTGACCTCCATAGGCATTGCATGAAATAGATGCACTTACACACATGCAAGCAATGCACTCATACACATAAAAACAAGACAAAACCAAACACCATGAGCAAGAGAACTTATAGGAAGAAGAGGTTTTTTTTAAAAAAAAAAAACTTACAGTTCCATGTTCTAGAGGGATTAAAGTCTATCATGGCACCAGGGCATGGTCAGGTAGCCAGAGCAGGAGCAGCAGGCTAAGCTCTCACATATTCAAGCAAAGATAGGAAGCAAGACTAGAAATCCCACAAGGCTTAAGAACTCTCTAAGCCAACCCCCAGTGAAGTCCTTCCTCCAGCAAGGTCACACCTTCTAAGACCTCCCAAAACAGCACCACCAACTGGGGACAAAATGTCCAAATACTTGGAGCCTATGGGGACATTCTCATTCAACCACCACACCATGCTTCTGTTTCTCCAGGTCTAATACTCCCAGAAAGTTCTTGTGAAGATCAGACAGCTTGCTTAGAGCTCTGCAGCAGGGTCAGGGCCAGTTTATGCCTCACCTGCCTCTGGTGAGCAGGATGAGATCACCTCCAGAATTCACTTCCTGAGCACTGTGAGTGCGATGAGAGTTAAGGCCTCCTGGGCTGGGGATGTAACTCCATGATAAAGCACTTGCCTAGCATCCATAAGCACATGGATCTTCTGATAAAAAAGCCACTATTTGTGTCCAGTTAAACATCACATGCTTCACACATAGTATCCCACATCCCTTTATCCACTATAGCAGACAGTTCATGTTTTTCTCTGTGTTACTGCTGAAGAAATTCAGTTTCTGAGTTTCAAAGTCATGTTGGTTCCATGACTTTTCCAGTTAAATCCATCTAACCAAACATGTTGGGGGACCCAGTGATTTCCCCAACCTTAGGCTCTCTAACCCATAGACGGCAGCTTCATGTGACATGAGTGGTAAATGGATTTCACTGCTCGGACATTTTCATCTACCCATTTCCTCTCTGAATTATTTACTTCTGCAAAGACTATAAAATCTCTTCCCCACAGATCAGTTAAATCCATCTAACAGATTTCTTAAGAATGACTCAAAGGGTTTTTAATTAAGAAAGTATTACAATGTGTTTGTTTTTTAAGAGAAATTGTGACCTCCCATCAGCAAAATCAAGGAATGAGAAGCCACTAAGGAGGCGGGCGCTCACACACAAAGTCAATGACTTGGCTTTAAGTGGGAAAAAGTGAGAACAGCTTGTTCTTTAAAAATCTAGTTCTGGGAGGTTGTTTCTAATTCTCAGGGGGAGAAAACTGGCTCATGAGAAAGATTGATCTTACTGTGGCTTTTTGGCCTATGCAAAAGTGGAAAAACATCAGATGTGGAAAATCAGATGTCTTCATGTCACTGGCATCCCTCTGGGAATTATAGGCACTTCAGATAATCTGTGGTTAAAATTCAGCTCCAGCCAGCTCCTAATAAACTTCCAGTCTCCTGGGCCACTTTACTACAAAATTTGGCCAGAGAATTCAGTATGATTTTACTATTAGCCACAGCCAGACTCAATTTAAAAGCTAAAAACAAAAACAGACTCCAAGAATTCAATGCAGCTCAAGTCAAAGAGTCCTTTTGTTTGCTTGTTTGCTTTGTTTTGCTCTGGTTTTCAGCTTGCCCAGCTGATAATGCTTTCTATGGTGGCAGCACATCCGTTTGGTTCTGCCCTCTTTCTGGAATCTTGCCAGACTCTTGTTGAGGCAATTCTGATATTCTTGGGTGTTTGACTGCTCCTCCGTCTTAGCTCAGTTCTTTCTTCCAGTCCACGTTGGTGGATGTCTGGTGCTCTTTGAAGATTCCTAGCTTTCTCACAATGTCTGAAAACCACTTAGAAAACTCACCTGTGGTTACCAGCCTCCAAGATCCTACTCCTGGTACAACACATGTCCCTCTGTGAGTCACTTCCCACCTTGTACCAGGGCTGGTTTGCGTGCCCCATAATCCTGGGAGAAGTGATGGCGTGTTGCTTCTGCCATGAGGCTACAAGAGTCCGAAGCTTCCTTCTTGAGTCTCAGTCTTTTCCCCTCTTTGAGCATTCACTTGGGAGGAAGCTGTGTCCATCTACCCTGACTGTAACCTCAGGAGAGATCCTAAGCCAAGACTACCAAGCTAAGCCATTCCAGCACCCACAGAAACTATGACAATAAATGCTTATTGTTTTAATCAGCTAGAATCTGTGGTGACTTGTTACTTAACGGTAGATAAAAACAAATCATCTACTCTTCTGTCTCCAACTCCCTCCAAATTAAATGTCCTACTTGGAGTTCCTTGCTTGCCTTGAAATCTTAGCTTTATAACTGCCTGGATAGTCCTGCCAAAATCAAAGCTATTATTTATTTTTCTGATCAGCTCCCATTCTCAACAACTCTATTTCAGTCCTTTCCAAACCAGCTCCTCCTTCAAAGTACCCTACCCACATCCTTTGGTTACCAATCACCTGGCTGGGGGCCTTATGTTCTACCTGGATAGAGATCGTGGGAGGCAAGAAGGTCTTCCAGTGCTGGACTGGGGCATCCCACAGTGTTTGACAGCAGCAAGTAGGGCTGCAGATGACTGTGAGCAGCAGTAGTTGGCGCCCTCTATTGTTGCAACTCTTGTGCAGTTCTGGGGTCCAATACCCTTAGTCTTGGGGTGACAAGTGTTCTTAGGAAGTCAAGACTCTCCATCCCTTGACAGCAGCTAGCCCTGAAGCTCCACGGTCTATGGGGTCTCGACCCATAAGGTGGCAGCAGCAGCTGTTGTCAATCTTGGGGCTGCAGCTGCCCCATTACTGTGCTGCTGTCAGCCCTGCTGCCTGTTCTCCTTGTCTCTTTTTGCCTCTGTTCTGCTGCTGTTTCTGCACTTCCACCTCTGCCACTGTCAAGGCCCCTGGCTACTGGACATAGCCATACCTCTTCTGCAGCTGTCAAGGCCACAGTCTACTCTCCACTGCTCTGTTCTCAGCCGCTGGCCACCTGCTGTCACCTCTGTCACTATTGCTTCCTTCATCTTGCCAGCTCATCATGTTCTATTAAAAGTAAGCAAGATGAGACTACCTAACAGAAGCCTTTTATTGGGCCTAATGTTGCAATGTGAGGTTGGGGGTGGGTGGGGGCAAGAAAAGATGTTCTGTATACACCCTCGACCGCAGACAAGCCCACCCTCCTTCTGCTACATTCTAATTTTCCATCTCTCTTATTTCAGTCCCTAACACCATTCAGAGTACAGCTCAGGCTTTTTTCAATAAATACTTGTTCAAGGGACTCAACACGTACATTCCTTCTGTGTCCTTGAAGATGGAGGTGAATGGGTCTTAAATTCTTCTTGAGTCACTTCCTACGCATGTCTTAGTCCTTCTACTAGATTGCAAGTCGCAGTGCCCTTTGCATTTTGGGATAGCTATTTCTTTGCACTTCTGTGGATTGTCTACAGTGTAACATCATGCTGTGTGTTTTCTGTGCATTATCTGTTTTGACCTCACCGCAGTCCTGCAAAGCTGAGATTCAGAGGTAACAAGACACTTGCCCCATGTCACACTGAGAAATTGTGGAGCTGAGTGGAGAAGGACAACTCTCTGCCTCACAAAATTACGGTGTTTCTTCTATGCCATGTACTTGCCTTGGCCCCGGTGCTTGACCTGATGTGTAGTCAAGTGGCCATTCCTGGCTCCATAGGCATGATCCTAGGCTACATGTATGTAGCCAAAAGCAAAGTGAAGAATATGAGTGCAGGAAAAGAAATTGAAGGGAAAAAAAAAGTTAACACCACAGGACTATTATTTTTTAAGTGTATTTTATTTTGGTCTTTTGAGACAGAGTCTCCCTGTAGCCCCAGCTGTCCTGGAACTTACTATATAGACCTGGCTGGCCTTGAAGTCACAGAGATCCGCCTGCCTCTGCCTCTGCCTCCTGAGTGCTGGGACTAAAGGCATGCACCACCACGCCTGGCTAAATGTATTTATTTTTATGTGTATGTTTTGTATGTAAGTGCACCACATGTCAGGCAATGCCTGTGGAGGCCAGAAGAAGGCTTTGGACCCTCTGGAACTGAAGTTATGGATGGTTGTCAGCTGCCCAACCATGGGTACTGAGCATCAAACCCAGGTCCTCTGCAAGAGCAGCCAGTGCTCTTAACTTCTGACCCATCTCTCCAGCCCCAGACTATGACATTTTTAAAAAGACTTATTTTAATTTATATGTATGTGTGTTTGCTTGTATGAGTGTATGCCATTTGTGTTCAAGTGCCTGCAGAGGCCAGAAGAAGGTGTTGGATCTCCTGAACCTGGAGTTACAGGCTGACATGGGTGCTGGGAACTGAACTCAGGACCTCTAAAAAAGCAGAAAGGATTCTTAAGAAAGCATTGAGCCATCTTTCAGAATTGCATTTTTAAGATGGAAAAAAAAAGTAATGTGTTTATAAGGTAAGGGAAAAGAGCCAGCAGGGTAGATTATAACAATAATAGTAGATGATATTTATTAGACATATCCATGTGCCAAGAGCCTTGCTAATGTTCCGTAACACACTCATTAAGTACTGTTATTGTCATAACACTTTACAGATGAAGAATGTGGGACTTTGTCCAAGATTACACAGTTAGTACTGATTTTAAAACAGGAGTCTGACCCACTGTGTCCAGGAATGCAGAGATGTGGACTCCCTTCTTGGTATAGAAGCCAATCCCTCTTTATGAGCATCCAGTAATGCTAGGGGGTTCATTGACTTTAATTACAATTCCTATGGTAAAGGCCTGTGTGTAAGAAAAAAAAAAAAAAAAAGAGAGAGAGAGAGAGAGGAGAGAGAGAGAGAGAGAGAGAGAGAGAGAGAGAGAGAGAGAGAGAGATTCATTTCAAAACTGGTGAAACTGAGACTGAAGAGATAGTGACTCGCCCAAGTCTTTCATCCAGGTCTCTAAACACTCACGTTTACCATAAAGAGTAATAACTGAGAGGTCTGGATCTTCATTGTTCTCAGACTTTGTCTCCACCACTTCTCATGTAGTGAACTGGAGAAGTCCCGGCTCCGGCAGTGGAGGCTCTTGGGAGCTATAACCTGTAACTCTGGCTTCTGTGGCTGCACCTCTCTTCTGAAGAGTTTTGCTTCACTCCTGTGGAACTGCCCGTTATCCCAATGCTTTAGAATGTGGAAATCAGTTGTCCTTCCCCAGTCATACAGGCATGGTACTACTTACAACACATTTCACCAAATCAGGTAACTGCATTTGAGTATTTCTTTTAACTTATAATATACAGAATATTTTAGTTTAATCATATACCTTTTTAAAAGTAATCAGTAGTGGAAATAGAAAAAAAGTTGAAAGATTATAAGAAATACAAACTGATGAATGAGGTGCTTAGAGAGAGAAAAATGTCATGATTAACTAATGTATTATTTATATTTAATAGGCTAATGTTAACTGTCACCTGAGATACATGTGTTGGTTCCTATTTCATAAAGCAGTGTCCCATGTTTACCTCACACCCTTCCCAGTCTCTGGCACATCAGTTAGGAAGGCATTCATCTATAAGCAGTGGAAAGCCTGGCCTTAACAGATGGAGGTTGTTTTTCTCATTTAACAAGAGGTCTGGGGGCTGGTACCTCAGCTGAACAGCATCATCAGGAATCCAGGCTCATGAGACTTTCCACTTTATCAGTCTTATCATGTTGGCTGCTTACTCTCATGAAAGTCACTATGTGATTGGAAGACAGCTGTGCCAGCCATTACATCTGTATTCAGACTGGAAGAGGAGGAAGAAAGGAGCAGGCACCAGGAACATCTTTGCTTTGAACCAGAAAGTAAGAGATTTTCCAATAGGCTTTGTACTGGCCATCCTACTGCAAAAGAGGGTGAGAATGTTGCCCCTGGGTTTTGTGTTGCGTTGACCCCAGAAACCATTTGTCATTATCAGAAACATCAGATACTGTAGTAGGAAAGTGGAGCCCAAAATCTTCGTTCTGTTGTTGCAACAGTGACATGAAAGAGAAATAAACTTAGTACTTAAAACAATTGAAGCCATGCAAGAAATACTTTAAAGCCCAAGGAAAAAAAATATTACACTACTGAAAAACCAAATCAAACCAAAACAAGTAGATTTGGAGGAAAAATATTGAAAAAGATAATTCCCAATATACTGCCAAGACTACATCATAGAGAAATAGAGAGACAGGGGAGGCAACAGAACAGGAGGTATTTGGAGGAGAGTTGACAGCTCTGTTAAGATGTAACCCCTGAGTAGTTTCTTCTTCTTGATATCACAGGGCAGAAAGTTCTTTTCTTTTACCACACAAAACCATATAGAGAAAAGTTTTAGGAAGGTATTGGGTCAGCAGTGACTTAAGATGCAGAGATTCCCATCTAGGCAGGACACTTTTCTCCCTTCTTCCCTCCCTCCTTCCTTCCTTCCTTCCTCCCTCCCTCCCT
>NW_008351633.1:871238-899915 GCF_000622305.1 Nannospalax galili | reverse complement strand
TTCCTTCTTTCCTTTCCTTCCTTCCTCCTCCTCCTCCTTCTTGTCTTTTTGAGACAGAGTCGCCCTGTAGCCCTGGCCTGGAACTCACTATGTAGACCAGGCTGGCCTCAGTCTCATAGAGATCTGGCTGCCTCTCCCTCTTGAGTGCTGGAATTCAAGGCATTCACCATCACACCCAACTTAAATCTATCTTATACAAAAAAAAAAGAAGGTATTTGAATTTTCAGAGTATCAGATGCATGGTTAGGTGTAGCAACACACATTAGTAATTCTAGTGCTGGGAAGGTGAAGCCAGCCTAGACTTAACTGGTGATTTCTAGGCCAATGAGACACCCTGTCTCTAAAAACAAGGTGGATGGTGCCTGAAGATTGGAGGTACCAAAGGTTGTCCTCTGGCTTCCACATGCCTGCACAACCATGAGTTTGTGCACCCTCCACATGCACTTAGACATATGAATACACACACACACACACACACACACACACACACACACACGGAATATCAGATGCAATTCCATGAAAACATTTTTTAAATTAGAGAATTAGAATTACTAGCATAGCAGTGAAATGAACACAGTCGCTGTGAAGGCAACTGAATAAATAATGTTGAGACATTTGATAACCTCTAAATGGAAGTTTTAACTTTTTTTTAATGGAAAGATAGAAAACTAAGAGTTGCGTGGTGATTCTTAATATTTGACCTTAAGGGAAGAAGACACTTAACTTTACCTGGGTGGTTATAGTTCTTTAAGTCTTACTCCAAATTCTTATTTATAGTAAGCAAAGCAGTTATGGAAAAAGTGGAACAGTTCTATTCATATTTAAATATTTCATATTTCATTGTTAAATCATACTTCTGCCTTCAGTCACATCTGGAGTAAGTTTACGACTGGGTCTGCTGGCAGATACATGCACCCAATTTATTTGGTAATATCAACTACAATTATAAGCCAAATGCCTAAAAGGAAGTCATCCATCTCTTTAGAGCTGACTTGTGCTTCTAATACAATACGGAAAGCATCTCACCAAAAATTCCTTTCAGAAATAATATAGCCAAGGGAGGAGATACTGAGGACTAGAGACCAGAGCCCTTACCAAGAGACCATTTCTTCACAAAAGCCCGCCTGACTGTGGGACATTATCAAACAATGACGGCCTTTCACCCGCCCTTCTTATAAAACAAAGAAGGAAGAAATCGTTCCAGTTTTGGAAAGTAGATTGGTTAGCATTTTAGCTGCATGCCTCTGGGAATGCTATTTTCTGCCCTCATAAGTTCCCCACTCAAGTAGGGCATAATATTCAGAATGTAGAATCCCCTGGCCAAATTCATGGGATAAACAAGACTGTGGCTCTAGAAGGAGCTCTGTCTTGAAAGCTGATGTGATTTGGAAACAAGTGAAAGGAAAGAAGGAGGAGTTCTCAAACAAAATGAAAATGGACTTTTAAAAAGTAAACACTAAGGCTGCAAAAAGCCTAGATTTTGTTCCTGGCACTGGTATTTCTCCAGGAAAATTTAGGCACAGGTAATAACTAAGCCAAATTGGCTAAGCCCAGTTGGCTGTGGACTTGAAGGAAGAAAGCTTAAGAGTAAAAGCCATCAAGGAGTGGGAATCAGGTTCTTGTCACAGAGGCTGGCACAGGTGAACCATATACTTTGGGGGAAGGCAAGAGAATGCAAACTTTGGGGAGGGGACATCAGCTGTTCAGGAAAACAAGAAAAAAGTTGACATTTCTATAAGATGGAGAATAAGAAAAATGATCCACTGACAAAATTAGAATATAGGGTTAAGTATCAGAAGCAAAAGAAAATGCTTAGTTTTGTTGATGATTGGTATTTGAAATAGAAAATTTTAACTTTTCTTTTAAATCCACCTCTACAATGTTGAAGATGACAGTAACTTGAGAAAAGTAAAATAATGTTTTGTTTTGTTTTTGAGATAGAATCTCACTATGTAGCCCTGGCTGACCTAGAATTCATAGAGATCCACCTGCCTCTGCCTCCCAAGTGATGGTATTAAAGATGTGTGCCACCATACCCAGCCAAAGTTTTTTTAAAATATTTTATTTATTTTTTAATTTTATGTGTATGAGTGTATTGCCTGCATGTAGGTAAGTGCACCCATGTTGTGCAATGCCCGCAGAGGACAGAAGAGGCTGTCGGATCCCCTGGAACTGGAGTTATGGACAGTTGTTAGCTGCCATGTGGGTGCTGGGATTCGAACCCAGGTCTTCTGCAGGAACAGTGTTCTTAACCACAGAGCCATCTCTCCAGCCCCCCAGCCAAAGTTTTAACTTAAGAGACAGAAAATAGGCTCAGGTGTCAGCAAGACTGAAGGCTAAAGAGGGAAAATGGCAAAACAATATTTTCTTTAGTTCCCTTGTAAGAGAAAACACTATTCCCTGAGTCACAAACATTTTTTCATTAAGGAAATGGTATTTTTTATGGTGCTAGAACATCTAGTTTTTGCTCTTTGTCTGTGGTTGTCTCAGTTCTTGGAAGCATGGTTCTTGTGATTGCAGCTAGGTACTTTGATTTGATGTAAGCGTAAATGGTAACTGAAGTTTCTCTTAGTGGTACACAACTTCCCATCCCTACAAAAGATCAGTTTAACTCAAGGTTTATCAGCTTAGGTATATCTGACATTTGGGGCCAGATAATTCTTTGAAGTGAGGGGTTGCCATTCTGTTATACAGTAGGATGCTTAGGGTCTTCCCCCTCCTATAACCTACAGCAACTCCATCATCGCCAGATCTTAGAACCAAAAATGTGTCCACCCATTGACAAATGTCCTTGGGGTGGCAAATCCTATCCCAGTTGTGAACCACTGACTTACCTTGATAATGTTAATATAAACTACTTATAATTGACCATCTGAACTGGGGTATGGTGGTGCACACCTGTGATTTCCTATGAGTCTAGCATCTAGAGGTGAAGGCAGGAGGATCACAAGTTCACAAGCTTGAAGCCAGCCTTGGCTAAATAAGGAGTTTGAGGTCAGCTTGGGCTGACTCTAAAATAGATTTCTTTTCTGATTACAATAGAAATCAATCAAGCTTTAATAAATATCTTCATTAGACTATTTATGATAAAGCAAGTGGCACTGAGATATGCAAATAAAGCCCCTAGACTGTGCCTGACATTTCTTTAGTACTTAAAAACATTACATTAGTAATGGCTTCAAAAAGCGATGGGAAGGGGGAAGAGCAAGGAGAGGAGAGAGATGAGGCCAGGGGATACACTAGCTTCCCATGCTGGAAATGTGCAGCATCAGCTGACTTATTCTCACTCAGCACCAGCTTAAAGCTTGTGAACAGGGAGGAGTAGAGGATAAAGGAGCAGCCACAGGGGGATAAAAGGATTGATGGGGCTTTCATCAAAATATTGCTTTTTCTTGTTTCAATTATCTCTAGGCCTTAACTTCTTTATACACAGGGCATTTTCTGGTACCAATTAATATTGACTTGGCTTTGAAAAGTGCACACCCATCAGACAAACAGAATTTATTTCCAGGGAAGAGTTATAAAAAGAAGTTTTGTTTTTGGTTTTTTTTAAGTCTTTTTGAGACAGGGTTTCCCTGTAGCCCCAACTGGCCTGGAACTCACTATGTAGACCAGGCTGGCCTTGAACTCACAGAGATCCACCTGCCTCTGTTTCCCGAGTGTTCGGATTAAAGGCATGGGCCACTACGATATTTTTTTAAAAAAGGCATTATTCACAGACTTAACAAAGCTTCAAAGTTCCTCCTATTACATTTAGATTCAGTGAAATTCACATCATTCTTGATCTGCAGGGAGAGTTAAGAGGAGAGAGGAGGAGTGCCTGGCATAGAGTTGGTCAGAAAATATTTGTGTCTGAACAAGTGTCTGAATACATGACTGAATGAAAAGTGGAAATACAGCCCCAGTACATTTTCTTTTGTGAAGGTGGAGAGTTAATCAATGATACAAAGGTAAAGGAACTGTTCTATGTCAGGTTTGAGTTGGGATTCAAAGGTCAATCAAACATGCACTCACCAACCAGAGACTGCATTGATTTGGAAGGGAAGACTGACAAATGAAGCCTGTCTATTGCAGAGAGCTGATGGGTCAGGAAGAGGTCTGCTATTCAAGGGTTTTCTGTTTTGTTTATGATTTAACACTTCCATTTTATTATTCTTGCTGTGTAACTGTATGGCCTTAAACACCCAAAAGGAAAGTATAACCAAAGATTAAAGGGGCCAGTATAATTTTTAAGAGTCCATATGTATAGCTAAAGGCTATATAACAAGCAACAAGGCCAGATAGGAGATACCTTCTTTTGAGCTGTTGGCCTGAGTGGCCCAAGGGACTCATAGAACTGGGAAAATGAATAGCAGATCCCAATTTTATCTAAAGGAATATTGACAACTGATTGCTGCTAGATGAGGAACAGCTGACCTTCCTAAAACAAAAACCTCTAGATAGGCTGACTAGATTCACCGGATGGACAAATAACCCCCGACAACACAGCAGACAGTAGCAGGGATATCAGAGTATAAGGGCTCTAGTGGGGGGAGGGAGGCTATGGGAGGGTGCCATCTTGGAAGTGGGTGTATAGTTGAATAAGATGGTTTGGGATGTTCTGTGTGATACATACACACACACACACACACACACACAAATTAACAAATTTTAAAAAATGAATTATATTTGGAGGAAGCATAAAAATGTCATTAATTAGTAGAGGCAATAAACATTACCATTGAAATCTACCCAATGACTTTATAGACATACACAGGTGCCAAGGATCCAAGTGCAACCGATTATGACTAGTAATAATCAGATACATACTTATGAGAGATGCATGCACTAGCATCTCAGCGTTATTAGCAAAAGCAATGAGTCTTTCTGTAAGAAACAATGTCTTACAGGGCGTATACTGAGTTCAATATTGTATAATTGTATTAATTCAACAGCGAACTTAAAAATTTTATAGCCACTTTTGAAAGAGATGTATCTTTGCTCTGGAAACTGTTATTGAGTATGTTAAAGCTGTAATGAAATGCTTCTTCTAAAAACATTTTTAAAAAGTGCTTTATATGTAGGTACATTTTTAGCATGCACATTTTTAGCATACGGCATTTTTCAAACAGAATTTGTCACTGTTGTCTGTCTTCCTCCCCTCTTCTCCCATCCCTTCCCCCAACCCCGTACCTTCCCACTTGGTCACATGCAGCACTTTCCTCCCCCCTTCCTTCCCTTCCTTTCCTCAACTCTTCTGTTCCTCTCTTGCTCTCTTGTGTCCTATCTAGTTTCTTAGGCTGTACTCACTCTCACAGCCCCTTATTTATATACACACAATATTAAAAGTTAGGATCTGCATATGAGAGAACACATGAATTCTTATCTTTCAAGTCCCACTTAATACTTTCCAGATCCATCCATTTTCCTGTGTATTTCATAATTTTTCCTCATAACTGAGTAAGATTCTGTTGTGTATATGGGCAACATTTTCCTTATTTATATCTTCATCTGTTCAAGGACACTGAGGCTGGTTCTATTTCCTCAAAATTGTGAATGATGCAGCAATAGATGTGGATGTGAAAATATCTCTGTGGTAGGAGACAGAGTCCTCTGGGTGTATGTCCAGGAGTGTGGTAGAGCTGAGTCATATGGTAGTTCTGTTTTTAGTTCGTTGAGAAACTTCCATAATGATTTCCATAGTGGCTATACTGGTTTACACTCCCATGAGCGGTGAATAATGGTTCCTTTTTCCCCACATCCTCTCCAGTATTTGTTGTCATTTGTTTTTTAGATCTTAGGCATTCTCACTGAGGAGAGATAAAATCTCAAAGTGGTTTTAATTTGCATTTTTTCTAATAGCTAAGGATGTTGAGCATTATAAAAAAAAAAAACACTATTGACTGTGTTTCTTATTTTGAGAAGTGTCTGTTCATTTCCTTAGCCCATTTGCTGATTAACAGTTGGGTGTTTTACCTGATGTTTAATTTTTGCAGATCTTTATATAGCCTAGATAGCACTCTTCCCTCTGTGCCCCCACCCCAGTCTGAGGTATAGCTGGCAAAAATTTTCTCCCATTCTGAGAGTTGTCTGTTCACTCTACTGATAGTTTCCTTTGATGTGAAGAACACTTTAATTCTACGTAACCCCATTTGCTGATTGCTGGAACTATTTCCTATGCTATGGGAGTCCTGTTCAGAAAGTTCTTGCCCGTGCCTATAACTTGGAGCGAATTCTGTATATTTCCTTTAGCATTTTTTTCTTATTATTTTGTTTTAGTTTTTGATAGAGGGTCTCACTATGTAGCCCTGGCAGGCCTGGACTCCCTATGTAGGCCAGGCTGGCCCTCAAACTCATAGAGATCTACCTGCCTCTGCCTCTGGAGTGCTGGGATTAAAGGCATGCACCACCATGTGGGGTTTTTTTGTTTTTTAAATGAAATTCTTTTTTAAAAGGGTCTATTTTAATTATGTATATGTGTGTGTGTGAGTGAATGGGTATCTGCACATGAGTGCAGGTGCCCAGGGAGCCAGAGGCTTTGGATCACCCTGGACCTGGAGTTACAGGCAGTGAGCAGTTTCCCAATGTGTGTGCTGGGTCCTCTGCAAGAGCAGTGTGAGCTATTAACTGATGAGCCATCTCGCCACCCCCAGTTTCTGGTTTTAAATTAAGGTCTTTGACCCTCTTTGAATTGATTTTTGTGCAAGGTGAGAGATGTAGATTTATTATCTTTCTTCTGCTGACAGATATCCAGTGTTCAGACACCATTTATTATTGGCTTTTTTTTTTGAGACAGGATAGTCTCAAACTTGAAATGCTGCTCCTGCTTCAGCCTTCCAAGTTCTGCGATTATAGGTGTAGACTGAGGTAATTTTAAAAGTTAATATGATAGTGGTATTAGCAGAAGCACAACCACCAAACTCTGAGTCAACACTCCCTCAAAACTCCACCTCACTTACATTACCCAGCTCTGGGTGGGCCCTGTCTTTGAGAATCCATGTTGAAAATCTATAAATGTTCCAAGAGAGTAGCTGAAGAGCAGGGCTGGCTTCATGGTAATATGACAAGTGCAGTCACTCATTCAAAGCAGGGCCCTGCCAGGGGGTGGTTAGAAGCTTTGTTACTGTCTTGAAATCCTCAATAATTTATCTTTTAACTTGTATGTTGTAAGTGAAATCTAGTGTGATGGTGGAGCATGTGTGTGATCAGACGCGTGCATGCTCTGCCCTGTTTCCACAACAAATTTGACTCAACTCACCTGTCTGTGGATCTGTCAGGATTCTGAGCTCCTCTATACACCTCCCAACAACGCATGTTCTATCTACAGGGCTCTATGTTCATCAACACCTGATCCATGTGCTCATGTGGACAGAACAAAAACAACAGATGTTGATTGCTCCAGCAGGCTGCACTTTCCATTAAAACAAGAACTTGTTTCAAACACAGAAGGAAGATATTGGCATTCATACAGATAAGGAAACCTAGCACCTTCATATCCAACCTTCATTCAGTTACTTCTCTGAGTGACCCAATCACTTACACTGAGATTTTGAGCAAAGGAAAGGAGGAAAACAGGGCAATCTATAATTTGCCTATTACAGGGAGTCTTTATTCATCAGTGACCCAAAGACAGAATGCACAAATATAAAAAGTGAAATAAGGTTTTGTGTAGCATTATCATTGCTCTGATAATGAACATACACAGGTTTTTGAACTGAAAAGTGCAAGAAACAAGTTCTTGTGATTTGTACTTAAAATTAATGAGTGGTAAAATTCATTAAATTCATTGTAAGTAAAGGAAAATTTAAAAATTTTAAATTAAAAATTTTCCTTTACTTACTTTACAATGTTTGCTCCTAGTATACCTTTAAAAACGATTATTTTATTGTGATAAAATATACAAAATTTACCACTTTAAGCTTGAAATTTACAGTTCTGTAGCATTTATATTGTAACCATCACAATTGATTTTTCCAAACATTTTTCATCTTGTGAAGCTGACATCTTGTGCTCATTAATGCTAATTCTCCCATCAGCCACTGGCAATCAAGTTCTACCTTCTGTTCCTATGAGTTTATTTGAGATCCTTCATAGAATTGAAGTCCTATATATTTTTCTTCTTGCTACTGGCTTACTGTGACTTTATACAATGTCCTCAAGATCCATCATGTATGTCAGAGTCTCTCCTTTTTAAAAGGCTGGATAGTCTCATGCTTTATACTCACATTTGCTGACCCATCACGTCAGTGGACCCTTCTGCTGCTTCCACTCCTGGCAGTGGTGAATGTTGCGCCACCGTGAACATGGTTATGCAGGTGATTGTTGCTTTGTGTCCTTTCTCTGCTCTTCTCTTTGTGAGGCGGGGTCTTGCTGAATAGCCCAGGCTGGCCTAAAATCTTTGCTCCTCTTGACTCGTTATCTCAAGTGCTGGGATTACAGGTATCTGCCACCATGACTCAGTTCTTTTTGATCCACACAAAGACACAAAATCATGATTTTTTTCTTGGGGGAGATGTGAACGAATGTCTGGTTGCCTTAGATCGTTGATGACAGGCCAAAGAAATGATTCCACCCAAATCTAGCTGAATGAACCAACAAATTGGGATTACTTACAGGAGCTTGGGTGACTCAGAGGTATCACCAAAGAGCTCACCCCAGCATGGGTAACGAATCACGAATCCTACATCCCTAGAGGTCCACTAGAGTCTTTTCTCCCCCAGTCATCATTGGTATACAACTTTGTGCAGGGTCTTGGGACTCCTGTAGCATTCTAAGCTTGCTGAGCCTCTTATTTCATGAGCTTCCCAAGTCTTGAGTCTCCCTCCCTCCTGAAGGGACCACTGCAAATCAGGAGAAATGGCTACACAACTGGACCATATGGTAATTCTATTTTTAAATTCATTAGGACCCAATATTCTGTGTTTCATAACTGCTACACCCGTTTGCATTTCCACCCACAGGGTAAGAGAGAGCATGAATTTCTCCACATCCTCACCAACACGTTATTGCTAGTGTTTCTGAGTAAATATCCTAGGGTGTCAGGTCATATTTCACTGTGGTTTTGATATATATATATATTTCTTCAGAGATTTTAAATGTTGAACCAGTATATTTTGTAACTAATATTTTTAAAGGAAAACGTTTTATATATTAGAATTGTATCAGAAGAACCCAGAGAAGAATACTTTTGATGCAATAAACAGGATTATTCTGTATCGTAACCCCTTTTGTACAGGCGGGGTATGGTGGCCTTGGAATGTTCCCTCACACACATCTCGTCATCATTCTGCATATGACACATCTCAATACCAATAACCATAGCAAGCATCAAATGTCCTTTTCTCTACACTCCTTCACCAAAGTAACCAACATTTTAATTTTGCATTGGCTTCTGGAAGTTATGTAGCCAGCCCTTCTAGAAGGAAAGCAGGAAAGGGGCTTTGACTTGATCATTTGAACTTGTACTTCTGTAATAAGCCTCGCCTTTTCTTTAAGTCCCATCCATTCCCTCATTAAATTGATTGAGGTGTAACCTAATAGAGCAAGATGACAACTGAGGGGAAGAAGGAAGACAGGAAGCTCAGTTTTTATTTCTCTTTGCCTGTAGGATGTCACCGTTCAAGTAATTTTTTTTCAAGGAAAGAGAATGTTATTATATCTTCTTGAACTTTCATTTTTGTATCTGTGATTTGTGTATACTATTCCTGAGTCATAGTGACAGCTTCTTGAGACTCTATAGATGATATCCTAGTGTTCTGTAGATAAGACTTCGAGTCGAATTTATTTCTTGTTTATAGGATTTTCCCTTTGGTGCTGGTCACTATGACTCAGTTTCTCAATGAGCTAGAAGCCCACCACTTAAGCTAGGCTGGTTAGCCATTGATACTCTTGGTATCCACCTGTCTCTGCCCACTACAGTATTGGGGTTACAAGCACTCACAACATTCCAGGCTTTTTACATAGTGGGGATTCTAACTTGGGTCCTCGTATTTGCAGAGCAAGTGCTCTTACCCACTGAGCCATCTCTTCAGTGCCCCCCAGCAACTTCTTTTGTTCCCCTTGTAGCTGATCCAAGTTGTCCTCACACTGTATTTAATTGCATTTTTACCTCCCCACTTTCTCTACAACTTTCTGGATTATGGAGGCTATGACCTTCATCCCATTGTACATGCTGACACATTCCAAACAATTTAGTTCTTGTAGTGCATCAGTTTCAAAATTATGGTCTTCCTTTGTATCTTCAGGATAATGGAGAGATTCATTCAGTAATTATTGCTGTTATAGCAAGTGGCTTGGGAGATATTACAGAAGAGACAAAAAAATTCCTTTTTATGAATGCTGCATTTAAAATGAGGGGAGAGAAGCAACAAGCAAATAGCGACTATAAGACAAGAGAGGGGCTGGAAAGAATAGAGGGACAGGGGATTGGATGATGTTCTCAGAGCAGACTTCATCAAGATGAAATCTGATCAAAGGCATGAAGGTACTCAAGGTAATCGCTCATACAGTAATCTGAGGAAGTGCTTTTCAGAAAGGGTACCAGCAAGTGCAAATTCATTCTCTCTCTCTCTCTCTCTCTCTCTCTCTCTCTCTCTCTCTCATATATGCACATGTATGTATGCAACTGCACATGCAGAAGCCAGAGAGGCTATCCGGATGTCTTGCTCTAACACTGCCTCACTCCCTTGAGACAGGGGGTCTCACTGAACTTGGAGCTAGGATGGTGGCCAACAAGCCCTAGGTATCCTCCTGTCTCTGAACTCCCACAGTGCTGGGATTACATGGGCACAGGCCACATTCCACTTTTTTTATGCTGGTACTGGAATATGAACTCAGGTCCTTATGCTTCTACAGAAAATATTATTTCCAGCTCTAAGCACATGTTGTTAAGCTGGTGTTTGAGGACACTGAGGCCAGTGTGGCTTCAGCACAGCAAAGGAAAAGCAGGCAGAGGTCCTGAACACTGACCTAAACCCTTTAGAGACACCAGGGACCCTGAGGGCCACTAAATGGATTTTTAGCTTTTAAGATAATTAAGATGAGAAGCCACAGAGTTCTGAGCAATAACATGATCCGATTCTACTTTGAAAGAATTCTTTCCATTTTGTTGAAGAGATTACAGGAGTGAGATGGTGGAGCCCGAGGCTGTTAGAAGACTACTATAGTACTCAGGTGGGAGAGGCTGACAGCACAGGACTAGGTGGCCACAGTACTTAGTACCTGTCAGATTCTATCTAGAATCTTCTACAAGGAAGAGGCAGAGCCAGGGTCTTCCCTAATAAGTTTTTTTTTTGCAAGCAAAGTTAAATGCTAGTATAACTCCAAGGGTTTTGGCTTAAGCAATGGGAAAGATTCAGCTGCCAGAAACTGAGACAAGACAGAATCCATGTGTGGCAGGTTAGGGGAGCAGATCAAAATGTTTGAGAGAGGCTTTTGCTCTGGGCTCAAATTCATGATCTTCCTTCCTCAGCCTCCTGAAAATTCAGATTACAGGAATGTGCTACCACACTTGGCATTAGAATTTTGTTTTAGATACACTAACTCTGAAATGATCAATAATGATGTTGAGTAGAATATTCTATTGAGTCCAAAGTCAAGAGAAGTCAGGTAGGAGGTGTGAACTCGGGATTTGTTGGAACGAAGATGTTTCATGATGTAACATTTGGTAGGATTACTAAGGGAATTTATTCAGAGCAGACCAAGAGTTGGATCAAGGAACACTATCATGTTGAATGGGGAAATGAGAACCAATCAGCAAAAAAACAGCATGTGGAAGTATATATTGAGAAGAGTCATCAGCTGTATCAGATGCTGATGTGCAAACACAAAGGCTGAGGGAGCTCTGCACCTAGCAACAGGGGTCAATAGCGACTTTCACAAGAGCTGAAAACTTGACTTCTACAAGTATAACTGACTTAGCAACACAGGGGTATCGACTTTCACAAGAGCAAAACTTGACTTCTACACATGTAACTGAATGAGGAAAAAAAATTTAAAAAACCTGGAGATACTTGCCGGGTATGGTGGCACACCCCTTTAATCCCAGCATTTGGGAGGTGGAGGCAGGTGGATCTCTGAGTTAGGTGGGGCTATAGGGAGACCCTATCTCAAAATGACAAAAAAAAAAAGAGATACTTAGTACAGGCGAGTCTTTTAAGGACCATTGCTATAAAGAGCAAAGAAATGAGGTAGAAGGTGACAGGGCAGGTGGGGAGAGATGACAGGGGTTTTATGTACGTGTGTGTGTGTTGCCTGAATGCATGTGGTTGTGTGTGCAGTCAGAGGACATGGGGTGCCTTCCTTAGTTCTCTACTTGATTGCCTTGAGTCAGGGTCTCTCAGTGAACTGGAAGCTGACCATTTTGTCTAGAGTTGCTGGCCAGTGAGTTTTTATGATCCACTTGACTCTACCACAAAATGCTGGGGTTATAAGCACATACAGCCATACCCAGTCTTTTATGTGGGCACTGGGGGCTCTAACTCAGTTGCCCACTAAACCAACTCCATGATCCCAGTTTTTAAATAAAGAATGTGAATTAAAAAAATACTTTATTATTTTTATGTGGATGAGTGTATTGCCTGCATGTATGTAAATGCACCTGTGTCGTGCAATGCCCAAGGTCAGAAGAGGGTGTCAGATCCCCTGGAACAGAAGTTACAGGTGGTTGTTAGCTACCACGTGGGTGCTGGGAACCTGGGTTCTCTGCAAGAGTAGCCAGTGCTCTTAGCCACTAAGACATCTCTCCAGCCCCCTTTTATTTATTTTAGACAATGTCTTGCTACAGTCCGCTGTGGCTAGCCTGGAACTCATATCCACCTGCTTCTGCCTCCCAAATGCTTGAATCAAAGGCCTGTGCTGCCACACTGGGCCAAACAGCAAGATTTTACGTTTCAAGGAACGGCCCGGGACGTCATTCTCCATCCCTTCTTTACAGTTCCTTTGTTCTATACCTGATTGCCTTGTACACAGCTGCCTGAGTGCACTGCCCTTGGAATTCTTGTCAAAACCCTTTTATATACCTACAGCAGGGAAGCACTGAACAGAGCTTGCTCCACAGCAGAGCTTAGCATCTCACAGGCATGTTCTAAGTGTGACTTAGGAGGATCTGATTCTCCAGACTTTCTCTCATGTGATTAATTATAGTAAACAGTGTCACTCTTAGAATGCACTTAGGGAGTTTCCTATCTGCATTCCTGACACACACTTAATCTGTATCTCAGGGTACAATGTGCCCGAACAACCCTTTTTAGAGTATTAAAAGACAGTGCAAGGTGTGGAAGGAGGCTGGAGACAATCATTACTCTGGCTGCTTCTAAAAAAATAGCACCATGCAGCTGAGGGATGGGTGGCAGGTTTTCTAACTGGGACTTCATGTTCTGCTTTTTATAGAGTATTGAAGCCAAGGCTGACCTCAAACTCACTATGTAGCTGACCTTGGCCTTTAACTGATCTGTCTCCACTTCCTGAGAGCTGGGATTACAGGCATACACCACCACCCTCAGATCTGATTATTTAAATTAAGAGAAACTTATTCTCCTCTTTTTAAATTTTATTTTTTGTGCATGAGTGTACTGGCTTCATGTATGTAAGTGTACCTGTGTTGTGCAGTGCCCTCAAAGGTCAGAAGAGGGCATTGGATTGCCTCTGGAGTTATGGACGATTAGGTGCCATGTGGGTGCTGGGAACCAAACCCAGGTCCTCTGCAAGAGCAGCCAGTGCTATCCAGTCTTCCTCTCTCCTTCAGGGGGACATCAGTAAGGTGAAGCATGAGTATCTCAATCACTATTTTCCTTGGGACTGAGAAATCCTTTCTAGATGGATATTATTTTTCCTCCATGTACTTTACTGGGAAGCAGAGACAAATCAGGGTGATTATGCAAGACTTTTTTGTTTTGTGTGTGTGTGTTTTGTTTCTTGTTTGTTTTTGCTAGCTAAGATATGCTTTGAAGTTAAGGCAATAGGAAACATACTGAATAAGCCAAAGTGCGTGCTTTTCATTTTCTACAAAATGGTTTATTTTGCTGTTTACTATGCAAGGCTACAAATACAATCCCATATAAACACAAAGGACTGAACTTTGCAGCACTGTTAAACAATAAACGGTCACGAGGAACTGGGAAGTCAGGGAAAAGGGCACCTGCTCATCTCCCACCATATACCTTAAATGTCAAAGGCACTTGACAGAATGGCTAAATTAGGGAGTGTGGAATGTAAAACAATGACACACCTAAAACAGAAACAATGGTTGAATTTTCTTATAGTTTGATTTCTGACATTCTACTAAAACTTCTGATTTGTGCAGTGTACTTTACAGCTTTAAAATAATACATAATTTTATTTCATGACCTTTTCAAATGAAAATAATCTAATGCAACACTATAAAGTCAGGATTTTTCAGTATTCAATTATTGCACAAACACTATTACCTCTAAGGCAATCACCTAAGCCAACCATGTCACCCCTCAGTGGACAATGGAAGCCAGCTCTCTCACACACTGGCATGGTGTGACTCCGGGGGCACACCCCCCTGCACACTTTTGTCTAGTACCTAGCAGGTACACACAGCTCTGTGCTGGATGCTGCGGAGACAGCGACAGCTTATATTCATTCTAATTGGATCAGCAATTCTTTTCTTTTAATCCCCAGTCACTGGTTTTAAGTAGCTTTGTAAAATAAAACAAGAGCCATAATAAACGTGTGTACCCACTTGAGATCTGAAAAAAAAAAATCAGAGTAAGACTAACATCAAGCTTAAAAAGAAGGCCCACCTGCTGTGGTGGTGCCACCTGTAGTCTCAGTTACTATGAGGCTAAGGGGAGAAGACCACTGAGCCCAGGGTTTACCATCAGAAAGTAAAAAGCTCTGAGCCACTATCAGTCTAAGGGATGGTGCTCTTTGTAACATGGAAGAAACAAGGGTATGGACCAAGATGTTTTGCACCTTTCAGCTCCTTATGAACCAGTGTCTTCACATTTTTTTGTGACAATTGCCTGCACAGACATAGTGCAGCACTGCATTCCCAAATAAATATATTGAGACTGACTCATGTTCTCACAGAAAAATGAACCTGATTCCAATCACATTTCTATGTGAAAACACAAAACTGGATTAGTAGTGCAGTCCTTAACAGCAGCACTCTAACCCAACAGAATTAAGGCTATCTAATAACATTTGTTCTCAACGTGGAAAAAGTTCTTGCATATTTTCTAATCATAAGGTATGTACAAATGCAAATATGGTCAGTTTAGGCTACAGTTTTGACAGGATACAAAGCATGTGTCAGAATAAACTGGTAATGAGGGATTCAAGTTCTTTTTATTTTTGGTCCCTCAGCCTATGTATGTGTAAGAATTTACATGCTATACAGAACTGAAAGATGTCATTTTTTGCTGTTAAAAATACAAACAATAACTTTCTAAAGTACAACATGGAGATGCACAGAAAACTCTGATAATCTACAGGAGCCCTACCACAGCTCTCTCTCTCTATGGGTATTTTTGAAACAGGGTCTCCTTGTAGTCCCACCTGACCTGGAACCTGGAACTGTAGACCAAGCTAGCCTCAAACTCACAGAGATCCACCTGCCTCTGCCTCCCAAGTGCTGGGATTAAAGGCATGAGCCACCACAACCAGCTGTATCTTTTTGAGACAGGGTCTCCCTGTAGCCCCAGCTGGCCTGGAACTCACTACATGGACCAGGATGGCCTCGATCTCACAGAGATCGGCCTGCCTCAGCAGTACTAGGATTAAAAGCACACATCACCACGACCTGGCCTTTCTATAGGTATTTCTAAATCTGATATGTATTACGTTTTCTCTACTTTAGACAATGTCCCATCATCAATAGTGAAGCTTCTTTTAATCAAGAAATTTTCCGGGCTAGAGAGAGGGCACAGCAGTTAAAAACACTGGCTGTTCTTGCAGAAGACCCAGGTTCGAATCCCAGCACCCACATGGCAGCTAACAACCGTCTGTAACTCCAGTTCCAGGGGATCCGACAGCCTCTTCTGTCCTCCACGGGCATTGCACAACATGGGTGCACTTACCTACATGCAGGCGATACGCTCATACACATAAAATAAAAATATAGACCAGGGTGGCCTTGAACTCACAGAGATCCACCTGCCTCTGCCTCCCGAGTGCTGGGATTAAAGGCGTGCACCACCACGCCCAGCTAAATAAAATATTTTTTAAGAAAGTTTTCCAATTTATAAAATCTTAGCGCAGCTTTCAGTGAGTTTTGTTAAGACAGAGGAATCAAAAGACCAAAGATACTACTGAGTTAGGATCAGAAGGAGGAACCCATTTAATCACAAAACCATGGCAAGGCAATAGGCGTCTATAAAGACAAATCACAAGGGCAGGTTTCAGGCATAAAAGCAGTGACCTGATTTCAGTGGGTATCAACTAACATTAGCAAAGCTACTTGGATTTTTCTGTTGATCTTCATTGTTGTTAAATAATGACAGTTTTGATGGTGGTAAAACTTCATTTTTTCAAGTGCAGGATGATCTGAGCTGAATGAGAAAAAGAATGATTAAGGAAAGAATGAAGGTAGGCCTGGCAACAGTTTGAACAACTACTTCTCCTAGTTTTGTTTTGTTTTGTTTTGAGACAATCTCATTCTATATAGTCCAGGCTGGCCTAGAACTATGTAGCCCAGGCTGGTTTCAAACTCATGCCAATCTTCCTACATCAGTGTTTAGAGTGCTAGGATCATGGGGTGAGCCGTCCCACCTGGCTCTCTTCTGTTTCTTACTGTAAGAAGGCTGGTGTTTCTAATATTGCCACATCATAAACATGCCAGCCATTCTAAGTAAAGTCATTACTGAAGCAAAATTCTAACCATTACATGGCAACATGATTTTCTTAACAGCAATACATTTAAATATAAAACAACTACATATATATATATAAATATTTTATTTCTTATGCTTAAAGTTCTAAAAATAATTTTCTAATTTTATTTTTTATAATGTTTCATTAAAAGTGGCATACTTTCTGAAACACTGGAAATGTGGAGTCTTTTTAAGAATTAAGCTTTGTCTTCACTAATAGATATTGGAGCTAAACATGACCTCTACATCACCTAAAAGGAATGATTTCTGTCCAGTTTCAACCCAAGTAAAAGACAAACCTGGTTAGGACCAGTTCTGCCCATTTAGATAAAACATCTCCATTCCTAAAGTTGTAGCTACTGAATTCTAAGAATGCCCCTCAGGTAAACAGGTTTATTAGCAGTTCAGATGCCTGTCACATGACCTGTCACTGGAGCTGAAAGGTGAGTCATCACTCCATGATACAAAGACCTTTACCACTCAAGTGCTCAAAACCAAAACAAAACAAAAACCCCCCAAAACCCAAAACACACAACTATGAGATCCAGCAGCTGCATTTGGCGCTCTAAACTCCAAATATGTCCGGATATCATTTGATCTTTCTCCTGCCAATTTCTTTCCTTCTAAACAATTTGGTCTGTTAGTACTAACTACTGCAGAATTAAACAAACAAAAATCCAGATTCTATGTTTTATACACTTTGAATTAAAATGATCTAAGAAATAAAATCTGCTAAAGATCACTGTCTTCCTTTTTTACATAGTGGTAATTCTCATGAACCCTATTTCTAATTTAAGATGTCCGTTTTAACAAGTTTCTGCAAGCTCCAATTTTATCATAATGTTTGTTCCTCCCCCACGTTATTGTGCATTTTCACTTTGACTTGTTTAAACAATAGAAGGGGTTGGCATTCTTTTAAAATGAACACACTTTGCTGTTATAAAAGACAGGCTGAAACTAATGGCCTCTAGCAGGTGTGCTGACAGCCTGCCTAGGCCCCTGACGTTTTACTACTCAGTGCTGTTGGCTGTTTGGACTTGATTGTGTAACATACACCTCCCCAAGGATAACCCAAGAATACAAAAATGTAAAATTCAAAGCATCTGACCTTGCTAACTTTAGTGCTTCTGGTAAATAAAGAGAAAAAAACTATTAATAAAAATTAAGGAAAAAATTACCTGTAGACTTGATTTACTCACATCAGAATCAGTCACTCTTTGCTAGAGTTTTCCCAACAGCCAGGTGGACCAAGACTGGTAGCTCTATATCGTCACTCTCAAACACTTCAGTGACATTTGCCAATGGTTTTATTACCTCTGGTTTTATAATACCATATTATGCTTTTCACACTGCTTATATTTCCCATTTTCAAAATGCAAATACCAAAAAATTACCACTCATTCCCTTATACAGTCAGAAACAGGTTTACTGGAATGTTTTCAGGTGGAGCTGAAGGCAGAAACATTGACAACGGAGCTTCTGTTGTCTCCATAAATGTGGAATGCCTGCAGAGCAACTGTAACACGAAAGAACGGCATTCTTGCTAATATTGACAGCATGGTGAGGCATCTCTTCCAGCATAATGATTTAGTACTTCCAAGACTTCTTGACCCCAGCCTGACCCGCACTTTAATACAATAATGAAAGTTCTTAAGCCACTAAAATACAATTATGAAATACTGTCATCAGCGTTTATATGTACACACAATGAACTGGCAAGTATCTAGTTTCAAATTAGATCCTTGGAATAAAGTGAAATAGAGTTCTCTTTGCCTCAAATATAGTTACTCAAAGCATATTTTGTTAGATGAGAAGATGACTGGGTATTCGCAACGCTCCAATTTGAAGTGGTACTTGCCTCTTAGTTTCTTGAAAAAGGAAATTTGAAAGTTATATACATAGGTTTCATCTAAATTATGCAGCAATCTTTTATTATTATTGTCCCAGATCTTGTTTAATGAGGATCTCTGTCATCAAATCAAGTATGGTATTTCACAACTATAAGAACTGGAAGAGAAAAGAGTAAAAAAAATACATCAACATCAGGACCACACGCTAGGTGAGAAGCACAATCCCTAAGTGTAGGCCATGCTCACTTCCAGAAGGGAGCAACGAGGCCACACTTCTGTCTGAGGTAACAGGTACGAAGCAAGAGAGGAAATGCAAATATCATAAACAACCCACATGTCTAACATTGGCATCCTGAGCAAACAATCATGGCAAAACAGTAGTATGTAGCTTCTAAAATATTATTAAAATATTTAATAACATGGAAAAATAATACACAAAACATTTATTAGGAAATGCACCTGATATGATTTTGATAAGCAATGCTTAATACTAATAGGAAAAGAACAAAAGCATATACAATATTTATATTAGCAGTAGCTATCTCTGTGTAGTAAGAATATAGTTGAATTTTATATTCCCTTTTTGTGCTATTCTGTATTTTGCATATTGTCCACTATTTAGGAAGGTTCTTGTTATTTGAGATAATTATGAAGTCAACATGAACACTGAATTAGTGACTACTGAACTACCACTCCTAGGGAAAATACAGGGTTAAGTTCCTGTGAGCCTCTGGTTATTACATTTTTGTCAACAAATTAATATATAATCTTGTTTCATGTTTCTGTTCAAAGACATTTCACTTTATATTATTAATTAAATAACATTGAACGCAAGGCAGGCAGCATAGTAACTCAAACCTAACCATGTATTTACTATTAAGGTAAATCAAAGCCTTACAGTTAGTAACATGGAGAATATTTCTGAACCATTCTTGAAGCTAAACCATGAAGTCAACAAAAAGTACAAAAATGTAGACTACAGACTATGAAAGGGTAGAGTGGGTCGTGCAATGAGGGCTGGAACAGGAAGGCAGAGATCTCCTTGTTTGACCCCAGCTGGAGACCTGTGGATCAGGAGAGTCAAATGGTTCCTGCTCTGAACCATCTGCAAATGACTGTGAAGCAACATGAGTACTGGGATTAAAACAGGTTTCAAAAAACTAGTAACAAATTCACAGATCAAATGATAAACTTGATTTTATTTCCTCTAACATTTTATTAAGTTTAAAAATAGCCTCACAAAATTTTTCAAATGGTTGTTTGTAGACCCTTTCCAGGTCTTCATGAAATCTCCAAAAGCACTGGTAAAAAGGCCTTGAAGAAAGGTAGATAAACTTGACCTTGAACAGAACATTAAGGATGAAAGGAGTTGTGCTTTTGTAACTAAAATCAAGTTCAAATCCACGAAAACAGAAAAAAATCATCTGGAGAATTTAAATGGATTTGTCCCTTGAACCCAGTATTACCAGATTGTAAAATGTCATACCTGAAAGTAGTAAATAGAAAAACGAGTACTTTGAGCCTAAGTGTAACAGACATCACATTTAGCCTTGAACAAATAGGTAAGGCCTGTGCTACGTTTCAGGTATGGCTGAGGAGAGCGGGCATCCTTTGGAAAATCTAACAAAAGGCATACTCTTTCCTACAGAATTATATATGTGCATATTTACATAGAATTTCAGACATTTCTCCTTATTCAGGTCTGAAGTCATTATTCAATCTTGACATTAGATACACTAAGTCAACTGGAACTTAAAGGAATTAAAATGATCTTAAAATAAGTCAGAGGCCAGCTTGGGCTACATGTTAAGAGCATTTAGGAGAGCCTGGGCTACATAGGAGACTGTGTCTCCGACAAAAAACAAAACCAAACCACCACCAAACCAAACCCTAAACCCCATAAAACATAAGACCCAATAAAGTAATAACCCAATAAATACTTACTGATGATCATTAGCAAGAGGATAGCAGCAGCCAAAGCCATGATGGCTTTTATCTACAACACACAAAAAGGCAAATCAAAGATTCAATTTGTTAATAATGACAAGATTATCTGTTCTACTTACTGCATTATTCTAGCTCATCAATAAGTAGCACATTCCCTGGAAGGTTTCCAATCTGTTGTCTCTCATGTGAACCTGTTTTCCATCCTTTTGTAAATAATCCTAATTCTCTCAAATTTGAGGGATTTTGCTTTGCTGGAGGTTATTACCCAAGGCTGTACTGCACAATAAACAGCAACAATGGAAGACTTTATGGGACTGGCCCATTTTGTCTATCGTTTCATATGCCTATTTCTAATGGAAGGCACAAAAATTATCCTTTAGCAGCTCTGTTCAAAGGTTGATTGGATGAATATATAGGCAGAGAGTCTGAATTATTTAATGTACAATGGTCCTCTCTTATCTGAGGGGTTATGTTCCTTATGAATGTGCCCCTGCCCTGCCAGTCCTGTGAATGCCTCCAATTATGGGTAGCACCAAATTCTGTATATGCTGCTTTCCCTATACATGCATGCTTATGCTAACATCTGTAAATCAGGTTCAGGAAGAGATTAACAGCTAATAAAAAAGGAATAACTATAACACTATATTGTAATAAGGCTATATGAGTTTGGTTTTTCTCTTCAAAGAGTCAAGACAAATATTAAAATGTTCAGACCACAGTTCAGTGTAGATAACTGAAAACATGGAATTGGAAACCAAGGACAGGAACTACTAAGCACATACGGCAGCACTCTTCACAGCCGTTTTCTCCAAGTCCGAGGACAGTTAGCTGTTTGCTCCCTTTCCTTTCTCTACAGTCCTGCTTCCTCCTTCATGTTTTAATCTCCGTTCTAAGGAATACACTTTAGATTCTTCATGAACAACTGCATTTAAGTAGCTTACTAGGGTATTCTGTTTCACAGTTAGGAGGAGAAACCTTAACATCAATTCTCAGCTGCTTGACATTTTGAGCTCATGTCACCTTTCTATATAAAACTGCCACAATCATCATTTAATTTAACAAATTACAGAAATAGTTTCATAAATTATAGGAAATGATTTCAATTCCTTAATGAATTAAAAGCCTTGTTTTCATCAAATCATGTCACATAATTAAAAATGGTCACCTCAAAAAAAGGACATTATTATAGAGATGACCTACTTTACTGACTTGTAAACAGAAACCAAAGTCTCCCTCCTCCACTCCCCTCTGTTTTTGAGACAAGGACTCATGTAGCTCTGGGTGGCCTGGAACTTGCTATGTAGACTAGGCTGTCCTTGATCTCACAGCTGCCTGCCTCTGCCTCCTGAGTACTGGCATTAAAGGTGTCTTCCACCACGCCAGGTGTCAATGAAATATTTCTAAAAATAGAATGACTGTCAACACTTGTGACATCATATTTGTGAGAGCAACAAAATGACCCCAAAATATATTTAAAACACTTTGTAATCTGGATGTAAGTCCCTCCTAAATCTTTAATTATGATAAATAAAATAATGTAGAAACAGATTTGGAACATATGGAGATAGTACCTACATTCAGTATGTACCTAAGCTTACATTATACTATAAAGTACTTTAATTCTTCATTTAACCTGAAACAATTTTGAAGTTGAATGGAATTTTACAGCAGTTTTTCCACTTTTCCCAAAACATATATTAATTTGTCCTGTTAATATAAAGTTAACTAGGCTTAACTTCAGACACTTTATATGGAAACATCAACATAAATCTTGAAACACCTTAGTGAGTAGAGTTTTCTTCCTTGGGTTTCCAATATTGGATGGGAAATGTGTAAAAACATCGCAACCAAATACATTTCCATTACTGGCCCTGAATACATTCCCTCATATCCAGCCGTAACTTACAACCACTGGCAGCTTCTCATGTCTTTTATTTCCTATCTCCTTTTTCATAAAACTCTTCCTAAAGCACTACTATAGAAGTCAGTCCAGAAAAATGGGAGGTATGGGAAAGTCTCTCCAGATGGATAGGAGCCCAATGTAGTAGTGATAGGGTATGGTGAGACTGAAGAAACAGAGCATTAGAAAATAGCAAATGGAAAATACTTGCTCTTTAAATGTTTTTTGCTAAGTTATACAACAATGTTGTTTATGACATGGTTGATGCTATTAGTGGTCCACAAAAGTGATATACTGTTTAAACAATAATCCTATGCTTTTTTAAATCTCTTAAAAACACTTTATTCCTTTGATCTGAACTTAAAGTAAAATCCAAAAATCCTTAGATATAATTTAAAAGCTGGCAAAAAATTACTTGAATGGTGCACGTGAGGAGCAGTGACTGGCTCATGAACCTGCTGGTTTTCTAAACTTGTCTATAGACAGAACATTTCTCAAAAAAGAAAGAAGAGGGAGGGAGGGAGGGAGGGAGGGAGGAAGGAAGGAAGGAAAGAAAGAAAGAAAGAAAGAAAGAAAGAAAGAAAGAAAGAAAGAAAATACAAAATTTATTCTTTGAAGAAAAAAAATCTAAAATAGAAAATTTAAGTTCTACATAAGAGGATTAATGAGACCTCCCTTCCTCCCTCCCTCCCTTGCTTCCTCAGTTCTATTTCTGGAAATAAGAATATTTAACAGGCAGACAGACAAAACTATATCCAAGGCAGCTCTTGAAAGCAATCCTTAACATATGACTAAATCAAGGTTAGGAATTTATTGCTGAATCTAAAATCAAGAGATTAAAAACAATAAGCCCATGCTTAACTTTTTCAGCAAAATAAAAAAATCAAACCCAGAATCAGGAAGAAAAAATATTTGCTCATATAACATTAAGTTTGCTAGAAAATCCTACAAGAGATATTTTCTGTAATGATTAGTAGCCAAATTTGATTTAAGAGGCCAATTCATTTCTTTTTCTTTCTATTTTTATTTATTTATTTTTTTTGAGACAAGGTCTCCCTGTAGCCCCAGCTGTAGTTCAGCTGGCCTAGAACTCGCTATATAGACCAGGCTGGCCTGGAGATCAATGTGTCTTTGCCTCCTCAGTGCTGAGATTAGAGTGCTGGGTTTAAAGGCATGTACTAACACATACAGCATCATTAATTTTTTAAAAAAACTTTGTTTTCCCTGCATGAATATAAATGTACCATAAGAATATGCCTACGGAAGCTAGAAGAGAGTATTGGACCCTCTGGAACTGGAGTTACAGAAGATTGTTAGCCACTACATGTGTGCTGGGAACCAAACTCAAGTCCTTTGTAAGAGCAGTCAGTGCTCTTAACTGCTGAGCCATTTCTCCAGCCCCAGAAAATTCATTTCTATAAAAATTTCTACAGGTTTTTCAAAACATTCCTCGTGGTGCAACAGTGGAGTGTCTAGTGTTATGTATGTAAAACCAGCAAATTTTCAACTGGATATAATGCCCACTCCTAGGGGTAGAACACACATCTGGTACTGTAGACTAGACCAACCCCCTGTGGTAGGGGAGAATATAGGCCCCAATGGGAAGCCACTGCAATTGTTTTGTTAGATGGATGTGATGCATCTGCTAAAGTACCATCCAAGTGTTTGTGTTTACACCCAAAGGTTATCAGAGCAGCCACTGTTTAGATGTCCTTGCCTCTTGCTGTTTATTTTTATAGTAGATGGAATCCTATACCACAGAAAAATGGGCCAACAGCCCATGGAAAACTGACAACACGGAGACAATAGGAGGAAGATCATCCCACACCTACCACCCCCTCCAAGGCTCAGGGACTTTTGTGGAAGAGGTTGACAGAATGAATGTAAGAGCCAGAGGAAGGTGTGGAGTGTTAACTAGAAGTGTCCTCCAACCACTATGCCAGCAAGCTATAGTCACAACTCCTGCCCCACACTCATCAAGGAGTCGGGGAGGGAGTCAGTTACCCCTCCCACCTAATCAATTGACCTTAACTGCATGTGGTGGAGGGGCTAAGGATATATAAGCCAAAAATGCCAAGAGGCACCTCTCTCACCATTTTCTGTGGCTATCAGGAAGTCACAGTATCTATACTTGAGCGTGGACTTTCTAGTGCAGCAGTAATAGGGGACATCCACTCTGTAAACAAACCCCCACCCTATCTCTGTTAAAAAATAAAATAAAGAAAATGATAGGTGTTTGGATAGATGAAAAGGATCTGACTAGACTGAAAGTGGATGGACTTGCACTGGGGAATGTCTGGGGACACTGACTTGACACAGTGGGCCTTAACATCCAGGAAAGAGTATATGGGTTGAAGTGGGGGACAGGGGGACTATGGGAGGGTACTGGTGGGGATGGGGCTATAAAGATGATTCAGATTGTTTGAGGTATTCTGTATGAAATACAACAAAATTTAGTAAGAACAAATTTTTTTAAGTTTCTACAGGTTTTTAAAGAGTTGTCCACAGTGCTTTCCATAGTGGTTGCACGAATTAGCATTCCCACCAGCAGTGAATGAGTGTGCCCCTTTCTCCACATCCTCACCAGCATTTGTTGCCTTCTGTTCTTTTGATCTTAGCCAGTCTGACTGGGATAAGATGAAATCTTAAAGTGGTTTTGATTTGTAGTTCCCTAATTATTAAGGATGTTTAGCACTTTTTAAGGCATTTCTTAGCCATCTTTATTTCTTCATTTGAGAATTCTCTGTCCAGATCAATAACCCATCTTTTTATTGGGTCTATTATTTTCTTGTTTGTTTTTTGAGTTCTTCATATATTCTGAATATTAATCCTGTCAGATGTGTAGCTGATGAAGATTTTCTCCCACTCAGTGGGTTTCCTCTTCACTTCCTTGGTTGTTTCTTTTGCTGTACAGCTTTTTAGTTCAATGAAGTCCCACTTGTCAATTGTTGACCTCAATGCCTGAGCAACTGACGTCTGACTCAGAAAGTCCTTTCCTACACCTGTATCTTATAGGGTACTGCCTATAATTTGTTCTAGCTGTTTAAGAGTTTTAGGTTTTATATTGAGGCCTTTGATCCATTTGGAGCTGACTTTTGTGCTGGAACCAGAAGGAAATGTATTAACTCAAAAACCTACTGAAAGATACACATACAATATCTGAACATAAATACATGTGTATACCTGTAGGATAGATAACAAGCAGTGCCAGACAGGAGAAAACCTCCCTTTGAGTTGTTGGCCAGGGTCATCCAAGACTCCCAAAATAACACAGGCTATTGCCACAGCCCTTGATTGCCTCCCAGAACTGGAAGATAAGACCCTACTGCCGAAGACAGGACATACTTTAGACACCGCACTTGGAGCAATGGAGTAGGAGTTGACCTGGAAGCCTCCTCACTGAAGACTAGCTCTCACAGTTCTAGAGGACACTATGCAAGCTGCTAAGGGAAATATCAATGGTCCAACCCCAGCTTCAAAGCCCAATAACGACAACAATGACTGGCACAACCAACTATAGCAGTGCAGTAGTGGCACTTTTATCTAGGGGGTAATCAACAGCTATCTAACTGGACTTAGAGCCTTCTCAGTGGGAGGGCACTCATGGGTGGCACTGTAATTATAGCCAAATACAAATGGCTGGAGAGGTCATAGATCCTAGAGAAAACACTATCTCTGTCATATCTCTACACAAATGAAATCTGCCTTACTGTATGCTAAATATGGATCCTTATATTTACAGACAAGTACACCATACACCAGTCATCAAACAAGCTTCTTTTGGCTTCTTTGGAGATGGAGGCTTATTGTAGAGTTTCACAACTGGTCACACAAAGAGAACACACATCTGAGAGATGCTCAGCCCTAAGTGACACATCTACAGAGGAATTTCCATACCAGCTCATGGAACATAGTGAAACGGGGTAAAGAGAATACTAATATATCCCTCAACTCTTGCCATCAAAGCTTCCTCATGCAACAGAGTGTGATGCACACAGAAGGCCTCAAGTGGCCAAGGTGTAAAGAATAAGAGACTGCAGAATGTATGTCCCTGGATAGAACTCCTATATTAAACCCCACTCACCCATGATTCAGGGACCATTGCGAAAGGTGGAAAGGTTGTTAAGAACCAGGGTTGGTTCATAAACATAGGAATCAGAGTCTTACTGGATTCTGGGAACTTGCTCATATGAACCTACAGCAATGATAACACCATGTACAAGACCTATGCTGACTGAGTCAGAAAAAAACCAGCATAGAATTGAGGAAATGGGCACCAGCTGAGGAGCAATTGGCAACTGATTACTGCTGGGTGAGGGAGAGTTGTTCTTCTTTAAGGGAGTGACTCTAGATAAGCTGACTAGACCCCAGTGGATGAACTTGTATAATGGGACATCTGGGTACAAAAGCCTAATCAGATAGGCCTTAATATATATGACAGAATATATGAAATTCGATGGGGAGGGGGGCTATAGGAGGATGTAGGTGTGTGTGGGGGGTCTAAATATGATAAAGGTCTATTGTATGAAATGCACAAAAACTCAATAAAAATATATATATAAATTTCTACAGGTTGAGATTGGTAAGTAGTGATATCATTTTTTTTCCTTAAAAGTCTTTTATTTCTTATTTCTCTGGAATAATGAGGAATAAAATGGAACTTTTTCCTTAATCTTTTTTAAAAAAATTTTATGTGTATGAGTGTTATGCCTGCATGTGTGTAAGTGCACCCATGTCATCCAGTGCTCGAGGAGGACAGAGAGGGTGTCAGATCCCCTGGAACTAGAGTTACAGCCAGTTGTTAGCCACTATGTGGGTGCTGGGATTTGAATCCAGGTCTTCTGCAAGAACAGCCAATGATCTTAACTGCTGAGCCATCTCTCCAACCCCATCCTTAATCTTTATCTTAGAACAAATTCTAACAAAGAAATTGCTTTTATTTTTTCTCATCTCAACAGAAAAATCTCATTTTTTTCTAGTCCCCAGTTTATTAACAAAAACCCCTGTATATAGTTACTATAATAATAAATTATTTATTATGTTATAAATTCTTCCCTAAAGTGCTATTAAGTTATAAGAAAAATGTATATTTGTTATTAACACATCTAAATAACTAAATTATTAATGTGGAGTATTTTCATAAAGAAATCTATGAAATCCTTTTAAACACTGCTTGATTACTATCTCTTTCATGTCCCACATTGAGAAAAACCAGGAGACAGTTACAGCTTTGCTGTCAAAGCTCAAATGCACTTTTCTCCACACGTCTCTGACCACTACTTTGATTCCTGATTCACTTACTTTGCATCCACGCCACCACATCTGCCTTCGGAGTTGTTTGGATCTGTTGCTGAAGGCGGTTGCATTATCTGATAAGCTTTCTATATCACATACAGGATAGAGAGAAAGATGAAATGACATAGCAGGAGTCTTTTAGCTAATCACACAAAGATAAGAAAACATTAATTGCTTATGCGAATCTGTTCTCTATTCTAAAATATTTATTTCTTATTTTATGTGTATGAGTATATTGCCTGTATGTGTATAAATGCTCCAATGTCATGCAATGCCTGAAGAGGACAGAAGAGGGCATCAGATCTCCCGCAACTGGAGGTATGGATGGTTGTTAGTTACCATGTGGGTGCTGGGAATCAAACTTGGGTTCTCTGCACGAGCAGTTAGTGCTCTTAACTGCTGAGCCACCTCTCCAGGCCCCTAAAGTTAATTTTTTTTTTAAAAGTTTTAAACTTTAAAACTTTTAAAAAAGTTTTTTAAGACAAGTTCTCCCTAGAGCCCCATCTGTCCTGAAACTCTCTACCTCAATCCAGTTTACCTCAATCTCCTAGATACCTGCCTGTCTCTGTCTCCTGAGTGCTGATGTTAAAGGTGTGTGCCACCACACCTGGCCTATTTATTCTCTATTCTAAAAAACAAAACACCATTGCAGGTCAGTTTGCGCAAGCAATTTTTTGCTATGAGATTAGAACTCATCTTAGGGCCTCAATACTTATAAATAACCTTCTTAATTCTAGCAAGAAAATAGTGTTTAAGAATGCCAATAGTAGCGGCCTATAAAATGACTCAGTAGGTAAAGGAACCTGCTGCTAGCCTGATGACCTGAGTTTGATCTGCAGGGATCCATGTGGTGGCAGGTTGTCCTCTG
>NW_008351633.1:858558-871204 GCF_000622305.1 Nannospalax galili | reverse complement strand
GCCCCCCCCCCCCGCCCCAAATAAGTGCAATAAAAACAAGCAAACAATAACGGCTAGAGGTGCTGCTCAGGGGTAGAGTGCATGATTGCCTGCATTAGCCTTGTGTTAGATCGAAGCACCAGAAACAAAACAAAAACCTTGGCATGTATCCAGTACAAAAATTACACAGAGAAGGTTAAATTCTTAGAAAACAAGGATAACTGACTTTGATGAAAACAAGCAAGTCAAAAGTTTTTGTTTGAGCAACTCTGTCAAAGATTAAGCAGATACTCAGTCATTCATCCTTCAAACAGAATGAGTAACTACTATGTGCCAGGAACTGTTACAGGTACAAGAGCAACATCTGCCGGCAAATAAAGGTTGCTAAGGTTCCAAAGAAAGCATAAGTCATCATTCCAACAATATTGAGAGTCAAGTATGTGCCAGGAATTGTTATAGGCATAGAGACTAGAATCTGTCAATAAAGAAAGACTACTAAATTACCAGAGAAGACATAAAATAAAAATATTAGGCAAATTTGAAAGAAGTGTTGGAAAAAAGCAATTATACTTTAACACTTTAACATTATGAGAAACACGAAGCATAACAATACAGGGGACAAGAGGAAAGAAAACAGGAAAGAAAACTTTAACTTTCTTTGCAATGAATTTTTAAATTTTTCATCCTTTACTAATAAGAAAACACAGTAAGACCAAAGCAAATGGGGTAGAAACTAAACCATGAAAACCACAATCTTAATTTCCTAAGAAAGATTCCTAAATACTGGCTAGACAAATGGAAGAAGATAAATATTAGTAACTCATACATGAAGATATCAAGAAATACATGAAGCATCTGTACCTGATTTGTCCTGTAGTTCGTCTAGTCTCTCTCCTCTTTCAATTACCTTTGTGATATTTTCTTGCATAACATCAATAACTTCATCCACCTGATTCTGAACACTAGTTTAAAGGGAGATAAGAATGATTTATTCTTTTAGGAATGTTCACAGTTTTGAAACATACTAAATAGGGTAAATAGAAAATTCTCAGAGAATTACAGCTTGTCATTAAATTATAAAGCTTAAGTAAGCAATGTTCCATCTGTGGGCCTGCGTATACAAAGACAACAGGATATAAATTAAAGTAAATTTTGGCCTTGATTCTAATAATGTGACTCGGAGGCAAATTAAACATGTTGACAGAATGCTCAGTAACTGCAGAATTTAGTCAGCAGTGTGACTGTTTCATTTTCTTCTCAACAGACTGCTGAAGCACCACGTAAGCCCAAAAACCACAACCTACTGTTGCTATGTATTTCATGCATACAAGGGTTACTGAGGTGTCTGCTGAGGCATGTTAGAGGTTTATGAAAAACATTTCTTTTCCAAAATGGAAGCATAAGGCAAACTTCCTGATACTGAATGGATCTAAGCCTTCATTGCTCATTTGTTTTCTCTTAAATATAATTAGGATTTAAGACAAACTAGAATACCCAGAATATTTGGAAATGCCTACCAAGAAGCAAAAATGAAAAAAAAATCCATTTTCAAATGAAAATGTTTTCCTTATATTAGGTGATAAGAGCCTATTCTAATTCAAATTTCAGATTGTTCAATAAAACTAAACTGAAACAAGATGCAGAGTTAATGATTGGCCTTCGAAGCCAGGTGTGGTGGTACACGCCTTAATCCCAGCACCCAGGCAGAGGCAGACAGACCTCTGTGAGTTCAAGGCCAACATGGTCTACATAGTGAGCTCCAGGCCAGCTGGGACTGCAGGGAGACCCTGTCTCAAGAAGACAAAAAAAATAATAGTAATTGGCCTTCAACTGTCTACTGCTACTCAGGGGTTATGTCCAGAGAATTAAAAACACAGAAATGCTTACCTGAATCTCTAGTCACAGATAAGAGCCTATTTTACTTTATAAGTCTTGACAAAGAAATATTTAAAAGGAGGAATAATGTGAAGTTATGGTTCTTATAACTCGAAAAAATGTTTAAAATGCATTATTAGCAACTGTATATGTATATTTAAGACACTAAGAATATGCATTGTCTTGCGAGCCTGTGCGCAGAGGGGACCATTTATCACCCAGGGATCTTCCTTTTAAAACAAACAGAAATCACAACACACATCTCTTCTTTGACCTCTGCTTCACACTACCCTCCCCACTTCCAAATTAACCTAGACAGTTGGGGATAAAGGATCATGTGAAATTCTGAAAGAGTTCTAGCCTTTACTTGAGCTATTCAAATGTTTGTTTTAAAAACAAAGTCCCATTTAGACCTCAGTGGATTTAGAGGTAGTACTGTCATATTTAAGTAGTCAATTACTCTGTTAGACAGTATTGTCTCCCTCCTGTGTTAAAAGCATTATGCAAACCCACCAATTATCCACAAATAGCCTTCAGGATTCAGCACAGCTTCCCAGGGTTCTGCACTTCCTATACATTATTCTACCGAAAGCTCCAAGACTGAAGCTCAACCAGCATAGACAAAGAAACGGCCACTGAGTCTCCCAGAGATTTCTTACTGCAATTCCTAATGATCTAAGCAGAGGGCTAATGATGCTTCTCCTACCTAAGAGCAATGACATACATATTTGTGCAACTAATCAATTCATTCAAACAATAATGAGAACTATGTGCTACCTTAGGTACTGGGAATACAGGACAAAACAGTAATTAATTCCAACCCCCATGGAACTTATGTCTGTATGTACAATGAAGGCATTTCATTAACCTTAAAAGTTGAAAAAAGTCAGCTCAGTCACGTTTCCACTTAGGGCCTGAGTACAAAGGGGGAGTGCTTACTCACTTACCTACAATGTGCTCAGGGCAGAGCATTTAAAAAGATATGTGCTGAATAGGTGAACACTTTGCGCATAAATTCTGCAAAGCTGGGGCTGGAGAGAAGGCTCAGCAGTTAGGAGGACTGCAGTTCAGTTTCCAGCACCCACACAGTGGCTAACAACCATCTTTAACTCCAGTTCCTGGAGATCCAATGCCCTCTTCTGACCTCTGAGGGCACTGTACAACACAGGTGCACTTACACTCATGCACATTAAAAAAATAAACAAAAAAACAAAAAAGGGAGGCTGGAGAGATGGCTTAGTAGTTAACAGTGTTGGCTGTTCTCATAGAAGACCAGGATTCGAATCCCAGCACCCACATGGCAGCTAACAACCATCAATAACTCCAGTTCCAGGGGATCCAACAGCCTCTCTGTCCTCCACAGGCACTGCATGACATGGGTGCACTTACACACCATGTAGGCATAACACTCATATGCATAAAATAAAAATAATTTTTTAAAAAACAACAAAAAAAATCCTAAAAGCTGAATAAATAGTCATGGTCCCAGAATCACTATAAACCAAAAAATCCATGGATACGGACAGATTAGTTGAAACAAAAATGACAAAATTCTAGATTCCTGTTAAAATTTTTATGAGCATACATTAATTGTACAATGAAAATGGCTTCATTATGACATTTCCATACATGCAGTAGTGTATTTTGATCAAATCCATCCCCCACCACCCTTCTTATCCTCCCTCCCCACCTTTCCCTCTTCCACATTCTTTAACTTTTATGTCCTTTTTACCACCCCATGCCATCTACAAGAGAGAAAATGTGATACTTGTCTCTATGAGACTAGCTTCACTCAATGCAATTTTTTATAAACAACATAATCTGTTCTTCTTTACATCTGAATAGAACTCCATCTGCTAATGGGTACCTAGGCTGATTCCATAACACTACTGCTGTGGTAAAATGGGCACCATGCACATCTCTAGCATAAGCAGCCTTTGATTCTTTAGTTTTTTTTGTTAAAATATTTTTATTTTATGTGTAAGGGTGTACTGCCTGCATTAGTAGGTAGGTGCACCCATGTCATGCAATGCCTGCAGAGGTCAGAAGAGGGCGTCAGATCTCCTGGAACTGGAGTTACAGATGGTTGTTAGCCCACATGTGGGTGCTGACAATCGAACCTGGGTCCTCTGCAAGAGTGGTCAGTGCTCTTAACTGCTGAGCCATCTCTCTAGCCCCTCTTTGGGGTATTTATTGCCGGAAGTGATATAACTAGATCATATGAAAGTTCTACTTTTTTTGGGGGGGTCTTTTTGAGGCAAGGTCTCCCTGTAGCACCAGCTGGCCTACAATTCATTATGTAGACCAGATTGGTTTCGAGCTCACAAAGACCTGCCTGCCTCTGCCTCCCAAGCACTGGGATTAAAGGCATGCTGTGCACCACCACAACTGGTGAAAGTTCTATTTTTAACTTTTTTTTAAAGTTTTTTGTGAGACAAGGTCTCAGGTAGTCCAGGCTTGCCTCAAACTCACTTTGCAGCTGAGGATGAGCCTGAACTCTTTATCCTCTTGTCTCCAACTTTCAAGTGCTGGGGTTGCAGGTAGATGCCAACATACCTAGTATTATTTTTAATTTTTTTGAGGAACCTCCATGTTGCTGTCTGTAGTGGTTGGACTAATGGACACACCTATCAGCAGTATATAAGGGCTTCTTTTCCCCTGCATCCTCACTAACATTTGCTGTTTCTTTTCCTTGACAGTAGCCATTTCTGACTGGGGTGAGGGGGAATCTTAATGTAGTCTTGATTTGCATTTTTCCAATGGCTGAAGATGTTGTACATTCTGTTAATGGTTTTATTGGCTATTTGTACTTCTTCATTAGAAGTGTCTAGTCAGTTTGTCTTTTATTGACTAGATCAGTTGATCTTTTGTTATTTACTTAAATGTTTTATTTAATCTGGATATTAATCCTATGTTGGGTGAATGGCTGGCAAAGGTTCTCTCCCATTCTGTAGTCTTTCTCTTTACCTTGTTCTTCTGCTGCATAGAAGCTTTTTAATTTTATACAATTGTACTATCAATTCTTGCTTTTACCTTGAGCTATGAGAGCCCTATGCAAAGCCATTGCCTACAGATAGACCCTCAAGTGCCCCACTGTTTCCCTGTAGCAGTTTCAGTTTCAGGTCTTTCATGAAGGCCTTTTGACCCATTCTGAGTTGACTTTTTTGCAGGGTGGGAGATGGGAATCTAGTTTGTCTTCCACATGTGGACACCCAGCTTCCCCAGCATCACTTGTTAAAGAGGCTAGCATTTTTCCCAATGTATGTTTCTGACACCTTTATCAAGAATGAGATGTGGTGGCTGAGGCTGGGTGGGACTGTTTCTTTCTGGTCTTCTATTCCATTGGTCTATGTATCTGTGTCAGGGTCAATATTATGGTGTTTCTATCACAGTGGCTCTACCAGTTTGAAATCAGAATTCTCACACTTCTAACACACACTTTGCTCAGGACTGCTTAGGATATTTAGCTTCTCTGTTTCCATATGACTTTAGAATTATCTTTTTCTCTATTTTTGTGAAGAATGTTATTGGAATTCTAATGGGGAATGCACTGGATCTGTAGAATGCCTTTGATAATTCGGCAGTTTAAACAAGTAATCCATGAACATGTAAAGTCTTTTTCTCTTCTGGTGTCTACGACTCAATATGAAGGTCTTTAATATCGTTAGTTAACTATATGGCTAGGATTTTTCGGAGGGGAGGTTGAGGCTATTGTGAATAAGATTGTTTCCTGATTTGGCATTGGTATATACGAAAGCTAATGACTTGCAAAAAATTAATTAATTAATTTTTCCTACATGCATATATATGTATGTGGATGTGTGCAAGACACTGTGCACATGTGGATGTCAGAAGACAATTTGCTGGGGTCTGTTCTCTCCTTCCGCCACATGGGTTCTAGGGATAGAACTCAGGTTTTGTGGTAAGTGTCTTTACCTACTGAATCATCTTGTCAGTGCAAACTAGGAATTTCTGTATGTTGATTTTGTATCTTGCTACTTTGCTCAAAAGATCTAAGAGTCTTCTGGTAGAGTTTTTCAGGTTTTGTATACAGGATCATACCACACAATCATTTCAATAGAAGCAGACATTGACAACATTCAGCATCCATTCCTGATAAAATCCCTGAAGAAACTAGGACTAGAAGGATCATAACAGAGCTATATAGATGAGCTGTTACTAGCTTATCCTAAGTGTAGGGGCATGATCCCAAGAACATGGTGCACATGTCATGTAATAAATCTCTGCTCTACTAGGAAACAACACTTAAATTCACTTAGGAAGTGATAAACAATTACTTTTTCGCCATTAGATTACAATCTACTGGCCCAACACTGTACTATGTAACTTTTATTTGATGATGGAAAACCATGATTGTATATTTCAAGATGTTTCTATACCCCAAATACAACTTTTGTATAAGAAAAAGAAAATTATTATTGGGCTAGAGAGATGGCTCAGTGGTTAAAAGCACTAACTGTTCTTACAGAGGACCCGGGTTTGATTCCTAGCACTCACATGGTGGTTAACAACCATGTGTAGCTCCAGTTCCAGGGGATCTGATGCCTTCTTCTGACCTCCACAAGCACTGCATGACACAAGTGCACTTACACACATGCAGGCAATACACTCATACACATAAAATAAAAATAATAAAATATTTTTTAAAAAAAGAAAAAGAAAATTATCTTACTTGCTTTAATATTAAGGATAATTTTTAATAAAGGAAATGGTAACACACTTCCCCATGACCTTTCAGGTTTTCATAGTAACTATAGTCCTGACTTCTGTTTGTACTTTAAATTGGTCTTATTCCAATTATTATACTGGAAATTCATAGATACCATGTAGCCTAGATGAATTCAGCTTGGACCAGAGACGACATCAAGATCCTGAGATTAAGTCTCAAGGGATAAAGAATGAATTGGGCAGAGTAAAGGAGAGAATGGATAGTGGGAGAAATCTAGGAAAGGAAGACATATGTAAGAGGAAGGAACTGAGTGACTAACCAAATGTGAGCCAAGAAACTGGGGACACCAAAGGGTGGAGAAGTAGATCTGTAATCTAAGCAACTGGGGGGTAGTAGAAATATATGAATATTAATTGGAATAGGAAATTAAGAACTGAAAGGAAAAATAGCTTTTGGAAGAGGTGTGGAGATTTCTGCCATGGCCTCAGAGTCTTACGGAAGAAGAAAGCCTGTGAGGCATTTTTTATATATTTTTTAAATGAACTCCCCTTAGAGTCTGACAACCTGTGTCCTTGTAATGTCTTTATTCTAATTACCAACAGGGAAGCTGCATGGTGTTCTGTAGAGCTCTTGAGTTTTATATTCAGACAGGCTTTGCAATTCAACTTATCATATAGTATTTATGTAAGTTACTTGCAAAAGCTTTTTCATCTATTTTCTCACTTTTAAAATGAAGATGATAATTTGTCTCACTTGCGAGAATTAAATGTAACAGTTTATAACAGTTTTTCGAATATTTCATAGTGCATAATGCTTAACATGTACTCGATAATGTCAGTGTTCTTCCATTAAGAAAAAACTCGTATTCTGCAAAACACACACATTTCATTCCTTATATAAAAACATTAATTTTCAGTTAACATCTCCATCTTGTGGCCTTTTAGGGTACTGTTAACAAAGGAAGTTTTTGTTTTAGTAAATTACTATTTATTTGCTTTGTATGTATGTGTGTACATATGTGTGTGTACATGTACCAAAGTGTACATTCCAACCAACTTGTGGAAGTCAGCCCTCTCCTTCTACTATGTGGGTATTGGGAATGAACTCCAGTCCTCAGGCTCAGTGGCAGGTACCTTTTCCCACTAAGTCATCTCACTGACCCTGACAAAAGACCTTTTATAGTCATGTTGTGCATGGTGGCACATGCCTTTAATCCCAACACTTTGAGGCAGAAGCAGGTGGATCTCTGTGAGTTTTAGGCTAGCCTGGTCTACATAGCAAGTTCCAGGCCAGTTGGGGCTATATGGAGACCCTGTCTCAAAAAGAAAAAAAAAAACTTTCTCTTTAAAATATAATTTTTAAGATTTATTTTTAATTTAGCTGCCATGTGGGTGCATGGGTGCTGGGAACTGAAGCTGGGTCCTCTGCAAGAGCTGCCAGAGCACTTAACTGTTGAGCCATTGAAGCTCAAATTATGTTCTTCTTTTGCAACTACGTGTGTGTGTGTGTGTGTGTGTGTGTGTGTGTGTGTGTGTGTGTGTGTAAAATGCTGTCATATTATGGAAAATTCTTGGATGCTTTAAAAAATTGAAGCTCCTTGGACTAAAGTGATAGGAGTTTCCTCATTGTTCTAGTTTGTTTCCCCATTGCTATGACAAAACATTCTGACCAATACCAACTTGGGGAGGAAAAGGTTTACTTGGCTTATATCTCCTGTGTCACAGTTCATCAGGGAGCCTAAGGTAGGAACTCAGGGCAGAAACCTGGAGGCAAGAGCTCAAGCACAGGCGCCATGGAAGACTGCTGCTTACTGGCTTGCTCCCCTGACCCCTGCTCAACCTGCTTTCTTATACAACATAGGCCTACCTGCCCAGGGGTGGCACCACCCAATGGGCTAGGCCCTCCCACATCACTCAATAATCAAGAAGATGCCCCACAGACATGGTCACAGGCCAGTCCAAAGGAGGAAATTCATCAATTGAGACTTCTTCTATCTAGGTGTGTCAAGTTGACAACTAAAGCTATCCAGCACACTCATCCATGACAAAGAATATCTAAAATTTATCTAAGCACATGGGTGCTATTATTTAATGTAAAAGCAAAGAAACATTCTGACAGTCGTAAATTTTAGCCAGACCTAGTGGCTTAGTAATCCAAGCAGAGAGCTGAAGTAGGAGGAACTCAAATTCAAGATCTATCTGGTTAACTTAGCAAAAGTTAGGTCAAAATAAATTTAAAAAAGGTTGGGATACAGCTTAATGGTAGAGCTCTTACCTAGCAAGCATCAAGCCCTGGGTTCAATCCCTAGGACTACAAAAATAAATGATACAATGAGATAAAATAATAAATTTTATATAAGCAAATAAATATTTAACCTTTCCCTAAAAATATCTCCTAAAAGTGATGTGGATATTTTTATATTAGTCTGTAATGAAGTTTAATAATTAATAATCAAATTCCAATAATATAACGATGTTGTTGGGCCATGTAGCCAAGAAACACTATTGAAATATTATAAATTAAGTGTTGATAACACATCTTAAAGAGAATTTCTAGTTTGGATACTAGCGTCAGGGAATTTTTCCTTAAGTATATAGCACAGCAAGCTGTACCTTATCATTTTGCGCACACTGGTGAGCCACATCATAGTAGATTAGCATTCACAAGGCTGGGCCATCAATCTTTAATTTGCTTATTTGATGACTGACTGCTAATTAAATCTGGCCATCCTTCAGCTCTAGAGTAAGAACCATTACACTTACTTAACTCATTATTATGAAAAAATTCTGTGATTGTCAAAGTTAGTGTAGTAGTTTACATATGTATGTATACATGGCGTGTGTGTATATGATTGATTTACGATATTCAAAAAACCCACTAGGCCATATTCTGTAGTAGGTTCACTCTGTAGAAGCATTATGAAACAGGAAACAAAGTATACTGGCAGAATAAAATCCAGGTGTATCATCAGCAGATTCCTCCAGTGACACCTTAGGTAAGAGAACAAACCCATGTGGATGGACACATAGTCACTCTGGCTCAGAAGAGGTGAATGGCTCAGCAATTATATTCTGGCACTGTTACAGATATCCTTATATGCACAGATATCCTTATATGCACAGATATGGAATGCCTGGTGATTGAGAGAAGCTTGTGAGGCTATCTCTACTCAGCTCTGTCTACCTGGTACTGATGAGGCATGAAGCTTCTGTAGGCTTTATTTGTACATTATAAAAACTACTTAATTGCAGCCTAGCAATAGCCGCTTTGTAACAGGGTATTCTATGGCTGGTATTGAAGTTGCTGGTCCCTCTGGTACAATGGTACTAGAGCTACTGCCTTTGGCTACTTTTCCTTTTTCCATATAAGTAATATTGTCACAATCTAAAAGAGCTTGTATTACAATGGCGAGGATTACAGGTATATGCCACCATACCCATCCAACAAACATTTTCTATAAAAGACAAGAGAGCAGATGTTTCTGCTTTTGTAGCTATAAGATCTCTCTACCCCAGGTTTCTGTCACAACTACTCAGCATTGGTATTACAGCTCAAAAACAGCTACAGATAATATGAAAGCAAATGGACATAGTCTGTGTCCCAATAAAAAACCATGCTTATAGAATAGACTATGGTCAGATTTGACTCACAGGCTGTAGTTTGACAACCACTGGTCCACACAGAAGTAAGACAATCATTTAAACAAATGAGAATTCAAGAACTTACTGCTTAATTTTATCATTTCTAGGTCCAAATCTTGGTCCAGACGGTCCCCTTCTGAAAATAAAATACCCAGAATATGTTAGTGATGACAGCATCACACAAATATGAAAACAAGAAACACACATCCATATGTGCAATCAAGCTGGATTCTAAATAATGGATCATCATTAATCATAAGGAACCACATTTTACTGGTATTGATAGAACTGAATGATAAATAATCATGTCTATACATCACTGGTATTTTGTTGGCTATAATCTAATTCTTATGAATGCTAAAACCTTTCTGAGGAATTATGAATTATATAATCTTCAGTGATACCTTTTTACTACTCATTAAATTCTGAAAAACCATACCACATTAACTAAGGTGTGAGCATCTATAAATACCTTCATGATTGATTCTTGAACTAAAGGATGTGATTCACTTTGAATTTAGGCTATGATGAAATGCTGACTGAGAGAAAATTTTATTCAAAACATTAAAACTTTGAAGTATGCAGGCTGGAGAGATGGCTCTGCAGTTAAGAGCACTGGCTACTCTCAGAGGACCTGGGTTTGGTTCCTAGCACCCACATGGTAGCTAACAACTGTCTATAACTCCAGCTCCAGGTGATCTGACCCCTTCTTCTGGTCACCTCAGGTGCTGCATGCAGTGGTGCACTTATATACATGTAGGTAAAACATTCATACACAGAAAATAAAAATAAATATAAATGTTAAAAAATTTGAAGTATGTTTTTTGGTTATCTATCTCAAAAATACCAACAAGGCAAAAGGAAAATGGAGGCGTGCAAGAAAGGGTTAACTTGAGTTCTTAATATTATCTCATTATAGTCAAGTCACCTTCATCATCCATTTCAATATTCTAAAAATGGAGACTTTTACATATTTTAATTAACATTTTTCTGAAGATAGAGAATAAGATATAAAGGACAAAATTCAAAAGAAACTAGGTTCTTAATTTTTAGACATATGGCATTTTCTAAAGGTAGAAAAAGAATATGCAGTTGATAAGAAAACATTGTTGGAGGGGGAAAAGTCACATTGTTCATTAAAACAATGTAATTTATAAGTATGAAAATGTCACCTTGCCTTAAGTTCTGTAAGCTTTTATCCTTAGACTTTAGAGGTCCAACTAAGTATTTGAATACTGGATCAGTATTCTATTCCAAAATGACAAGTTAAACACTGAATTTTATAAAGAAAATGAATATTCTGACTCAGAGAATCTATAAATGAATCAACTGACAAGCACGGAAAAGCAGTCATTACATGAGGAAACCACAAAATGAGATACATAGTTGAAAATTATTAGGTTAAAATCATCCCAACCGTAGGCTAAGAAAAAGGAGATAGCTATGGTTGTTTCAACAAGCAAGTAGCATGAGGCTTTCAAGTACTAAAAGAAAAAGAACTAAAGCAGGTTCTTTGAAAATTAAAAACTGATAAACATCCAGTCAGACTGTTTGAGAGAGAGGGAAACCACACAAATTACTAAATAAGAACAAACTGGGGGAATTACTATAGTTCAATGTACAAAGTTTATGCATATTTTAAAGGAAGCTCAGTGAAGGGTAAACAGCATCTCTGAACTATCTCTGCAATTCTTCTGTAAGGACATAATTATTTTAAATCAAAAGTTAGGGGCTATAGAGATGGCTCAGAAGTTAAGAGTAGTAGTGCTGTTGCAGTGGACAGGAGTTGAGTTCCCAGCACCCAAGTCAGCTCAGGACCACCTGTAACTCTGGCTCCAGGAGATCCAATATCTCTGGCCTCTGTGGGGACCTGCATTCATACACACATCCCTCTGCCAATACACGTAATTAAAAAGGAAAAAATAAATATAAATTTTAAAAAATCAAAAATAAAAGATCTCCCACAAAAAAATTCTAGAGCCAAATACAGTTAATAATGAATTTTACCAAATACTCAATGAAAAAAAAAAATTCCAAGTCTGTAAAAACTCTTCTGGAAAACTGAAGATAGAACATTTCCCAATTATTTATACAAGGTCAGCAATACTCTAGGATGAAAACCAAACACAGTCATAAAAAGGAAAAGGTATAACTACCAGCTAACAGTTACTTTCCTTGAACACAGATATAAAAATTCTTCATAAAGTTCATAACAAACTGATTCTAACAATGACTTAGGATAATACATGACAACCAAACAGGGCTTATCCCAGGAATGTAAGGTTGGTTTAAAATCTTAAAATCAGTCAATGTAAGTTATCACATTACCAGGCCCCCTCACCTCAAAAAGATACATGTTATCATTTCAATAGATGCAAAAAAACTCTGACAAAATAAAACATTAATTAATGATTTAATAAAGATCTTTGCAAACTTAGAAGGGACCTTCCTCAATCTGGTG
>NW_008351633.1:826382-858060 GCF_000622305.1 Nannospalax galili | reverse complement strand
TAAATTAAAATATTTAAACATTATTTTTAGCAGGATCACAAAGTATGAAATACTTAAGGATAAATACAACCAAACATACAAAATCTGGGCACTGAAAACTACTAGACCTTGTGGAAATTATGAACCTTAACAAATACAATGGTACACTGTGCTCATGGGTCAAAAAGCCAATATTGTTAAGATATTAATTCTCCAACTGGTCTGTAGATTGAATGCAATCTCAATCAAAATTCCAGCAGGATTTTCTGTAGAAATAGATGATTCTAAAAGTTATACTAAAATTCTTAATACCTCCAACTATTAGCCAAAAGTACCTTTACAAGGAAGTGCTAAGTTAGAGGACATACCACACATTTCACAACTTACTAACAATATCAGAGTAGTCAGTAAAGTACAGTACTGATATGAGACACAGAGACAGATGGAAGTGGATAGTCCAGAAAAGGAGCCACACAGGTATGGCCAAGACAGTTGGTCTTCCTTTCAATACTGACCTCTTTTTGGACGCATAGCTCTCTTCTTAGTCTATTCTGTGGAAATATGTGACCTACAGAAAATTAGCTCTTCGTATCTCACATTTCTACCCAAACGGTCCAATTCCTATTCTTGGACTGGATTTCTACTGTATTGGCAATCTTTACAGGTTTCAGCTTTGTTCAATTTGTTTTGTTTGACTTTTTGAGACAGGGTCTCCCTGTAGCCCCAGCTGGCCTGGAACTCACTATGTAGACCAGGCTGGCCTTGAACTCACAGAGATCCACCTGCCTCTGCCTCTGGAGTGCTGCAATTAAAAGCATGCACCACTACGCATGGCCTATTCAATTTTTTTTTAAATGATGGGATCTGCACTACCTAGACTAGACTTGAACTTCTGGACTCAAGAAATTTTCCCACTACAAGAAGCTGGAACTGCAGGCGCTTGCTACCACATCCAGTTTCAATGTCTTTTTATAAAATGTTTACGTTAAAAACAAACATGGGGCTGAAGAGATGGCACAGCAGTTAAGAGCACTGACTGCTCTTGCAGAGGACCCAGGTTGGATTCCCAGCACCCACATGGGGGCATTTCAGGACACAGGTGTTACTCACATACATGCAGAAAATACACTCATACACATAAAATAAAAATAATATATAAAATATTAAAAAAAAATAGCCAGGTATGGTGGCGCACACCTGTAGCTCCAGCACTGAGGAGGCAGAGGCAAGTGGATCTCTGTGAGTTCAAGGCCAGCATGGTCTACATAGCGAGTTCCAGGACAGCTGGGGCTACAGGGAGACCCTGTCTCAAAAACACCAAATAAATAAATAAAATAAAAACAAACATTAAAAAACAAACACACACAATACAAAAAGAACAGGAAATAAAGCATACGTCCTTAGAAAAACCTGCACACCAACATTTATAGCAGTTTTATTTGTGTTAGTAGAAAAAAACAACTCAAATTACCATACACAAGTGAATGGATAAACGGACTGTAGTGTATTCAAACAATGGAATGCTATGTAGAAAAACAAACTCCCAAACTAGTGATACACGGATGGATCTCAAAATAATTATGTTAAGCAAATGAAGCCAGCTTTAAAAAAAAAGTGGTGGTGGGAGGTGTGCTGCATGGCTTCATTTATGTAAAATTCTAGGAAACAGAAACTATAGTGACAGAAAGCAGATTCCTAGGTACCTACAGCTGGGAGACAACAGCTCACCAAGGGTACAAGGAGTGTTCTAAGGTGAAAGCTGTGTTTGATGATGGTATCACTGAGGATTTTTAGTACATATTTATTATTATTATTATTATTATTATTATTATTATTATGAGTGTAGTACATATTTATTATTATTATTATTATTATTATTATTATGTGCATGAGTGTATTTATTGCCTGAATGCGTGCAAGTGCACCCGTGTCGTGCAATGCCCGCAGAGGTCAGAAGAGGGCATCGGATTCCCTGGAACTTGAGTTACAGACGGTTGTTAGCCAACAAGTGGGTGCTGAGAATCGAACCCAGGTCCTCCGCAAGAGCAGCCAGTGCTCTTAACCACTGAGCCATCTCTCCAGCCCCTCAAAGTACATTTTAAATATATGTACTTTATTGTACAATAATTATAATCTGAAAAGCGAAAAAAAAAAAAACTTACAGAAAAAAGTCCTCTTCTTCATCTGAATCATCTTCCAAAAGATTTCTCTGTCAAAAAATGAGTAAGACTTGAGTTTTCAGACACACAGGGCTCACAAAATGTCAGGGAGGAGTAATGAAATGAGTTCTAGATCCCTGACATTCTCTAACAGGCTTCTGGAAACAGAGAAGAGTAACTGCGTACACTTCATGGGAAGATAGAAGACATGGAACAACATCCACTGACCTTCCAAAGAAAGTGCTTTCAATTCCCGAGTCCTGACACTGACCATACAAGTGGCCAGGCAGGAGCAAGGCTGGCCCTTCCTCCCATTCTCTGCACTCTCTAGTGGCAGAACTTAACTGTGGAGTCCGGGAGCTGCACCAGAGAGGAGTAGGGAAGGGTGGCTTTAGAGCGAGAGCCAAAGGCTCCTCTACATAGTCCAGAAACAGCCCTCCACCCACATTTTAATGGCAAAGGTAACTTCATAGTTTTACATTTTAAGACAGTCTTCCTTAAATGAAGATGGTGCCACACTCTCCCCAAAAGGGGAGTATGAGGTCCTAAAAGGAGGCTAAAGAAGAGCAAAATCCAGACCTTTCAGACACGGTATACCATTTCCTGCAGGCAGAATAATGGTGTTCCAAAGACGCTCATGTCCCAATAACCAGCATCTGTGAATCTGCTCACTTGCTGGGTGAGGGAGACCTGGCAGATGTGATTAAGTTCCTTATCAATTATTCACGTGGGTCCCAACTAAGAATAAGGGCTCTTCTAAAAGAGAGAGGGAAGGACAGGGAAAGAACTGAGACTGGAACTGAAGGAGGAGGAAGGGTATGAGGCAAGAAAGGCAGGCAGTCTCTAGGAGCTTGGGAAAGCAAGAAAAGAATTTCTCCCCAAGACAATGTGAAATAGTAAATTTGTGGTGCTTTAACTTTATGGTATTCTTACTTTTGTAAAAAATATTTTATTATTTTTATTTTTATGAGTGTTATGCCTGCTTGTAAGTAAGTTCACCCGTGTCGTGCAATGCCCTCGGAGGACAGAAGAAGCTGTGGGATCCCCTGGAGCTGGAGTTACGGACAGTTGTTAGCTGCCATGTGGGTGCTGGGATTCAAACCTGGGTCTTCCGCAAGGGGTTCTTAACTGCTGAGCCATCTCTCCAGCCCTATTTTTTTTTTTTAACAGCAATGGGAAACCAATCACCCATGTAACTTTTCTGAGGACATTATTCAAGGAATTAGGCCAGTCCAAAAGAAAATCAAATTAGAACTAAAGTCTTAAGACAAAGATGATGACAGCTGGGTATGGTGACTCATGCCTTTCATCCCAGCTCTTGGGAGGAAAGAGGCAGGTGGATCTCTGTCAGATCAAGGCCAGCCTGGTCTCATAGAAAGTTCTAGGCCAGCTGTCTCAAAAAAACAAAACAAAACAAAGCAAAGCAAAGCAAAAAAAAAAAAAAAAAGAAAAAAAAAAAAAAAAAAAAAAAAAAAAAAAAAAAAAAAAAAAAAAGTAAGAAATACATACAAAGAATCTAATCGAATGTACAGTCAATTTTAAATGTCTGATGAGGGCTACAAGATGGCTCAGTGGGTACAGTGCTTGCTGTAGAAGAATGAGGACCTGAGTCAGTTCCCCAGTATCCATGTAAAAGCCTAGTGCTGGGGTGTGGAGACAGGAGGATCCTATGGGTTCTCTGGCTGGCAAGCCTAGCCAATCAGCAAGCTATTTGGTGAGAGACCTTGTCTCAAGATAGAGAAAGATACCTAATGTTGACCTCTGGCCTTCACACTCACATACATGGGTGAGGGCACTTGTACACGTACACACACACACACACACACACACACACACACATAAAACCATGCCACACCTACAAAGAAAAAAAAGAAAAATATATATGTGTGATGTCATTGTGAACTACAAATTAATGGAAAAGCTAACATAAAGAACGTTCTAAAAGAATTTACAACTTTCCTAACAAACTCAGAAGCTGAGAGAGGGAGTCTGAACGGAGGAAGTAGGAGGATGTACTCATCTTAGTGAGAGGAGAAGGCAGGGAGAGGAAACAAAAGAGTAAAATGCAAAGGGGTATCATTTTGGTATGCTGACAAGGAGCACAGATTTAAACAGTACTGCTAAAATACTTAGCTAAAAAAAAGAAAGCAAAGAGGAAGAAAAAGAATAAATTCATTCAGCTGCCTAGTAGTCCCAGGGGCAAGGCAAGGGATGAGAAAAAAAATCTGGCAAAGGGTATAAGAGAAAGAGAAAATAAAAGAAATACATATGGAAGAAAGCCATATATCTATGTGAAATAATATGTGACATATGATAAAGAAGAAAAAGGCTCCATTAAACACTCATTAACAAGTATTTCTGACCATTCTGTGTGTTCAGCATTGTTCTAAACACCAAGCATGAGCTCTGACATGGTCTCAGCTCTCAAAGAAAAATATGCTCCTGAGACAAATGCCTTGTGGAGAATTCAAACACTGATGAGGTTGAAAGTGAAGGGCTGATCACATGAGATTTAGGTTGTGATGGAAAATCATTCTGAAGAGATTATATGTAACCTAAGGTTCAAAAGATAACAAAGTCAGCCAAAGACAACAGAGAGCAGTCACTGCTGGCACAGACTAGCTGGCGCAGAAGCCCAACTGCACTAGCTACCACAGCGAATGAGTGACCCGCTAAAAACAGAATCGTGTATGACCAGGGTTCCAAAAAGTCCTGCCAATATTTCTTTGTTTACAAGAAATTCACCTAAAATAAATGTCAAATAAAGAATGGGGGAGGTTGAGGAAAGATACACTGGTTAATTCTAACAAAAAGAATGTTAGTAATCCAAAGACAAGCTTTAGAACAAAACATTAATAATCAAGTAGGATTTTATAATACTCTCCAAGAAGACTTGCAAAAAAGACTTAATAGCAATGAATGTTTGTATACTGGTAATATAATTTCAAAATATATAAAGCAAAGATTGCTCAAATTATAAGAAAACAATGTATTATCCTGTTCTGAAGACAATAACTAAAGACTGTGTGTTGATTACAGTTTACACCGAGAAACATGCATGGAAATCAACATTCACTGAATAAATATGAGTGTTAGCGGTACAATAAGACACCATTTCTCATCCAGTAGGATGGAGAAAAGCTGGAAGCCTCACACACTACTGCTGGGAAGGTCAAAGGCTGTGCAGCCACTTTGGAAAACAAGTCTGAGAGTTCTCTGAAGGTTGACATTGTTACTGTCATATCCAGCAATTCTACTTCTAGGTATATACCCAAGAAATGAAAACATTTGTTCAAACAAAATGTATATGCTAATAATCATAGCAGCAGTATTCGAAACAGCTAAACTACAATGGAAGGGAACCCAAAATGTCCAACAACTAATGAATGGGTAACTAAAAGTGGTACCCCCACATAATGGAATATTATTTGGCAATAAAGGGGAATTTAAAGTACTGATAAATACAACAACACTGACAAATCTTGAAAACATGAGGCTGAGTCAAAGAAGTCAGTAACAGGACACATATTACATAATTCATTTACATAAAATGTTCAAAATAAGTAAATCTATAGATACTTGGTTGCCTATGGCTGAGAGGATGAGAAAAATTGTGATTACTGGGCTTCCTTTAGGGATACTGAAATGCCCTAAAATTCATTGTAGCTGTTGCATAATTCTGTCAATATACTGAAACCCAATGACTTGTGCACATTTAATTTAAATGGCCATAAAACCTTAGAATAGTGCCCCAATCTTCCCCTCATCTTTCTACCTAAGAATTGGCCATAAAAACATTCTACCTTGTTTGCTGACCGGTCTTAAGATCTCCATTCCAGGAAGGTCCTGTCCCATACCCGGAAGAAAAGAACACAGAGGCTGTGAAGAATGTGCAGGGACGAGCCTTACTGACAACCCCCCCCACCCTTTGTCTATACTATTAGATCACAGCCTTTTTTCCAATCGAATGTCTGTCTATGCATTAAACCTAAGCATAAAAATGGATAGTACACACTGGCTCATTGGGTCTTCAATCTGAAGGCTCCCATGTCACACAACATAAAACTATGATCAAATAAATCTGTTGTTAACCTTTCTTTGATTGTGAGGTATCAGCCACCAAACCATCCCTTAAGACCCTTAAGATGAACAGGAAAAGGATCAGCACTTTTCTTAGAACAACCAGATATTGAGATGTTTTTCTGTCATTTACAGGGAATGAAAACTTGTGTTCAATTTCTTTATAGCTTAAGCTTCTGAACTTACCCTTTCACTTTTCACAGAACCGGTGACATCATCATCATTTAAATGGCGCTTGAACTTAGGAGGCATGTTTTTTGCTCACAAAGTATTCTTCTATTTCCCAATGAAGTATTCACCACCTTAAGAAGAAAATTAATTTCATCATATTTGAAACTTTGGGGTATAAGCCAAAGTGCCTAACACTATGCAAGGTCATATGATGGGGGTCTCCTAACTTTTCTAACTCTAGCTCCCTACTCCCTCTGACCTGATCCACTCTTTTGCCTGGAGTCTACATGCTAGGCCTCAACCCATAAGAAATCGTGAAAACCATGATCAAAATGAATGTTACTTCCCTAGAAAACAAGTGGAAGAAATGGGTAACTCCAAGATTTTAGAAAATGAGAAAGAAGATGCTGTCAAAGAGGCAGAAAATGGGAGTGGTTCCCTGAAAATTTTACAAGGCTTCATGAATTTCAACTTGGAGTCTGAACATAGTAGTATTCTTCCAGTTATCACACTTTTAATTAGTTGTAAAATAGTGCTTTACATGATTCAGCATGGTGTTAGAATAGTCACATCAGATAATACACACAAAAATATTCATAACTACAACGTTCCCCTGGTGCTCCATGAAAATGGTTACTTTATAAGTACTATTGTGACAGTGTAATAACACACATGCATATACACTCACTAAGTACATATGTACATATTCATACAAATGTATTTTACATCTTTACGTGTTCTCTTAGGCCTTCTTCCTGTTTCCTGACATGTAGCGCCTAAAAAAAACTCATAACATCCATGAGTGATATATGTGGCGTTTTGTATACCAATGGTTGACAGATGTCTGGAAGTCAGAATAGGGGCTATTCATAGAAAGGACCAAGGCAGGATTAAAAGGTTGGAATACTTCAGTCTACACCAACCCAACCCCTGGGGAAGGCAGAATGTTGAAGGTTGAATTGATCCCCAATGGGTAATAACATAATCCATTATTCCTACAAATGAAGCTTCAATACATAACGAAGAGGACAGGGCCCCACAGAGCCTTGAGATATGAATACATGGTCTTTCCTAGAGGGAGCATGCCTTGGGAGCCAAGGAAGTTCTAGGCTCCTGTCCCATACTATTCCATCTATTCTATCTGATAATTCACCTGTATCCTTGGAATAGCCTTTATAATAAACTGGCAAACTAACATGTCTCTCTAAATTCTGTGAGCACTCTGGCAAGTTAACTGAACCCAAGAAAGGAACTGTGGCCACCTCAATTTACAGCTGCTTAATCAGAAGCACAAGCATAATAACCTGGTGCTTAGCATCTCAAGTGGGGGATAGTTGTAGGTATCTTCAAGTTGACAGAATCAGAAGTGATCTGAATTAGAGGACTTCCAGCTGGTGTCTGCTGGAGAATCTGCTGCAAAAAGTGCTGCTATCTGGTGGGGAGAGCTCCCTTCCTACATTTTGCGGGTCACAGAAATATTCTGAGAAAGAATAGGATAAAATGAGCTTTTCTGTATATCAAAACAACTAGGTTAAACAAAGCTGGTTTTCTTTGCTACAGAACTACCTCACAGCCTTTTATATGCTAATGTGCACTGTGATTTTTCAGGAAGCACTTGCAAATGCAACATAATCAAAAATTTCTAGAGAAATAGCTGTTATGCAAATATAAATTTTCAGTATCTTGGACCAGATGATGGCTTAATATCCAAGAATTCCCAAAAGCTTGACGTTCCAAATGTCTACTCTCTGATGAGCACATTTACATACAATTTCAACGACAAAGAAGCATTTTTAGGCACTTGGTGTACATTTTCTCTGTATTCTTGATACACCTTTCAAGTAAGCATTAAGAAATCTAAGACTGGAGGGCTAGAAAGATGGCTCAAAAGTAAAGAGCACTGGCTGCTCTTGCAGAGGACCCAGGTTTTACTCCCAGCCCTGACATTGGCTCACAACCACCTATAACTTCAGTTCTAGGGGATCCAATGTCCTCTTCTGGCCTTTGCAGGCATTGTACATGTGATGCACTTACATACAGACAAAACACTCACACATAAAATAAAAATTTTTTAAAAGAAATCTACAACTTAGTAAGATAAGTAACAATGTTAACACCCCATTCAAACAGTAGAGACTGGATCAATTAGGGCCTAAGCATTATCAGTTTTAGTATTTATTCAGTGAGTTGCCATCGTGTTACACAACTCTGCTCTAGAAAGATGTGCTTCCTTACAACAATCTAGCAAGCTCTCTACTCTCTTCTACAAGAAGCAACACCTGAAGATCTTTAAAGTGGTTATAGGTAGACAGTAATTTAATGATTAATGTTATACACTAAAAAGAATAAACCAAATCAAAGTAATCATTAAAGTCAGCTTTCTATCAAAGTAAATAAACACACTTTTCTTCAGAAACATCTCCAAGCCAGCAACGTAACCACTTGTCATATAAACTGCCAACCATACCTGAGTAACAACTCTAGAGTTCTTTATTCCATTATATTTCTGTCACTGTCACATACATCCGGCCCACTTTATTCCTCATACTTTGATTTCAGAATAATTTTCATGCAGAACTGTTACAGAATACATAGGAAAAAACAGTAGACAACCAGTTGAAGAACACAAGCTTTTAATTATATCTGAATTTTATATTTTAAACCTTCAACAGAAAATAAACTGGTAAGAACAGATACAACTGATCTTAGTCACACAGCCAAGAAGCGATCAGACTCATATAACCGTTTTAAGAGACATAAAGCAAACATTAATGAGGAGTAAACTCTATACCCCAATTCTGAAAACCAAGTTACTAGCCTCAGGAAGACAACAAACCTAGGCCATACAAACTGAAAAGCCACCAGCCAAACAGCAGGCTGATCACCTAGCTACCCTTGATGAACTACGGGCAATTAAGTATTTGTAGCAAACAAGTGGCAGAAATAAACTGCACTCAGAAATTAGATTTGACTATATTCTGCCAACAGTTCCTCATATAAAAAATATATTCCTGTAGGTTCGGGTGTCTAGATAGCTAGAGAGCCAGCCATCCTGATGTATTTTCACATCGAGGACAGAACACTACACAAGTCACTCAGGCATGCTTCTTACGTGTACTTCATCATACGCTTAAAATCTCATGTATGCATTTTCGACAGCGCTTTCTCTATTCAATGGCTTGTCCTCTAACCTGTCGTGGCTTTTTGACTTTACAAAACAACAAGCACTATGTGTTTCATTTCGCAGAAAGCCCGAATCTGGGCACAGGCTTTCCTTTTCTCAGTCTCGGTTCCCTTTTCTGACAAATGGTGATTTGGGTGGACAGAGACTGAAATCTCCTTGGCAAACCCCGTCAAGTGTGATGATTGACCTCCACTTTCGGCGGTTCCTAGCACCGTAAGGCTGCCTCTCCGCAGCCCGGGGATGAAGACGCCCGCACGGGACAGCAGGTGCTCACCTAGCAGGCCGCGCACCCGGACCTCCGCTCGAACCCCGGCCCTGGCTCCTCCCACAGCTTCCCTGGCCCAGGCAGCCCTAGGTCCCCGTGCTCCGCGGCCGCCCCTCTCCTTACCGCACCCCGCCCCAGCCTGTCCCACTCGCGACCGGGTCCCCGCAGGCCAGCGCCCAGCCTCGACGGACGTTGGGGGTGGCAGACAGGGGCGTCGTCTTCCTGCCTTCCTGCCCACAGCCACCCCGGCGGGCCGCAGTTACCTGTAGCTCTCGGGACGCTCCCGGCAGCAGTCCCCGCTGGCTGCGCTGGGCAGGAGGGAAGCAGAGGAAGGAGGGTGGGCGGGGGAGACCACGGGCGCAGACAGCCACCAAGCCAAGCTGTACCTGCGCCCCCGCTCATCGAGCCGCTCGGCGCTCGGCTGCCGGGCGCCAGGCGGAGGGGGGCGGGCCCTGCCACGAACATCGAGCCGCTCGGCGCTCCGAGTCCTGGAGTGGGCGGAGGGAGCGAGTCCATAGTTCTAGGCTGAGGGGGCGGGCCTAAGCCGCGGTGATCGAGCCTTTCGGCGCTCCGGGTCTAAGCTCAGGGAGGACAGGGCAGAGATCACCGAGCGAGTAGATGGCTCCCGCTGTTCTTTCACCTAGGAGAATCCCCTGCGGACCCTGTAGTTGCGGTGGACAAACACCTGCGTCATGCGTGGGAGGAGTAGGGAGCTGTGAGACGAGAGAGGCGGGAACTGCGTTCTCGGGTGGTTAGAAGGTGTTGCTTTGGGGACTGTCCGAGGGAGCTGAATAGAAAGGAGAATGGAAAGACAGGTTGCGGCATTTTCTGATGAAAGATCTGTTTGATGCCGATCTAACTAATACAAGAATTAGGCCTAGAGAGCGTTGCGAAGGGTTACTCACTTTCATTTCCCCTAGTTGCAACCCAAAATAACCGAGTCCGGACACAGAGTTTAAGGTAGGAAACCACCTTTGCACGGTCGTTCCTCGGATCTAGTCACCTCCCTCTCGTGCACTGTTTGGCATTTAAACGTGGAAGCCTAGTGTAGCTGGGTTTACTAATCCAAGAGTATACTTTGTGTTTACTTTCTCTTATTTTATTCCTGTCACTATAGGTCTTTTAAACTTAATAGTTATGGGTCCTTTGTTGATAGTGTTCTGTGGGGAAAACGTTGCCAGGTATTTTATACAGACATAAAAATAAGAAAAGGTATTCAAGAACAGAACAAAGAGGAAAAACTCCACGGGGAAAGAAGAAAATAGATTTACCAGCTGCTCTTTTTGTATGTGGTTGTTTTGGCTTAACACACAAATTGATACCTTGGCCAAGGCAATGATTCGCAGCCCTAAGGGGATCACGTGGCATTGCATCACCTGAAAAACAAAGCTACTAGTGCCTAGGTTCTACTCAGATTCAGATTTGATTGGTCTGGGATGTGAGTTATGGGCTGACAACTGATGCTTCTGGAAGCCTGGTGTTAGACTCACTAGTTGTCAGTCTACCACTATAAAACCTGGGTAAGTTGGACTGAAATGACCTACCCAGAATAGAGGCATCCTTGTGTACCAGGACTTGATGGTGAGATATCACAGACTCCTCAGATGACGCTGAAGTTATTTTTTTCTCTTCAGTTCATCTTTTATCTGTGTATTTGCTTACTGTGTGGGACTCCCTGCTTCCTTTCCCTAGCCAGTTGCAGCTGGTACATGTTGACAGCTAAAGGCAATATGATTACTGATCAGCATATAGGCTTGTCACTTTCACTTCTTGAATCATCTACTTTTCTTTGTTTTTAGTCATAATGCTTTAATTCTGCTAATTTTAGTATGATTGTTTTGGGGCCAGTAATGCATGCCTCATCTTTTAATCATGTAAACAAAAATCCCTTTGACTGGAGCTGAAGAGATGGCTCAACAGTTAACAACATTGGCTGCTCTTACAGATGACCCAGGTTAAGTTCCCAGGACCCACATGGTAGCTAATAACTCTAGTTCCAGGTGATCTGACGCCCTCTTCTGGCCTCTGGACACTGCACATACAGATGCACTTACAGACAAAACACTCCTGTACTTAAAAATAAATTTTTAAAAATTACTCATAAAAATAGACCAGATCCACATCAAGCTGGGAGCCAAGATGCTCTACCTTGGAGCAGCCTCAGGCACCACTGTCTTCTGTGTCTCTGACATCATAGGCTTGGATAGTCTGGTCTATACACTTGAGTTCTCTCACTACTCTGGTTGTAACCTCATTAACTGCCAAGAAGAGGACCAACATCATCCTGTGATCAAGGACACCCGGCACCCACACAAATACTGCATGCTTATTGCAATGGTGGATGTGATCTTTGCTGATATGACCCAGCCATACAATCCAGATTGTAGCCCTGAATGCCCACACCTTCCTGCAAATGAACACTTTGTGCTTTTCATTAAGGCCAGCTGCATCGACTCTACAGCTGCAGCAGAAGCTGTGTTTGCCTCTGAAATGAAGCAGATGCAGCAGGAGATCATGAAGCCCCAGGAGCATCAGGCTCTAGAACCAGCTATGGTTGTGGGTGTGTACAGGCTGACCAAGGCTAAAAACTGAAGCTCAGTGCTGGCTGGACTCGAAGAAATGTGTGTTATTACTGTTGCATGTGATTTTTTTTTTTATTAAGATTCACCTGTCCAAAAAAAAAAAAAGTCCTTTTAACTATTATTAATGTCAACAATGTCAACAAGAATTAATCCAACTGGGTGTGGTGGCACACGCCTTTAATCCCAGCACTAGAGAGGCAGAGGCAAGTGGATCTCTGAGTTCAAGGCCAACCTGGTCTACATAGTGAGTTCCAGGTCAGCTGGGGCTACAGGGAGACTGTGTCCAAAAGACCCCACCCCCACCCACCTCCAAAAAGAATTAACCACAGACTGGGCCTGGCCTGTCGAGAAGACTCAGACCATACTCAGGATGTGGAGGAAGGTATTCTTTATTACACGTGGGTCCCAGACTGGGAAAAACCTGCTCCAGAGCAACTGAGACCCCAATCAGAAACACATACAGGTTTTTATAGGATTTTTCAAGTCATCCCTAGGCAGTAGTCATATTGGTAGATTTGAGACTTCCAGCACGTATTTGTACCTTTTAGGCTATCATAGAAAACTTTAAGTCAGCATTTTACAAAGAAGCAGATATTTGGGGTGTGGAGTAACTTCCCAGTAATATGCTGATGTTGGCACATGCTTAGCTATTTTAACAAATAAGACGCTTCCAAAGTAAACACTTCCAAAACCCTATTTTACATATATCAACAAGCAAGAAGTATGTAAGGTTCTTGTTAAATACATGTGTTAGTACTTAATCATCTGCCACACAGAACAAAGTTATACTGAGGTCATAGTTCATTTGTTCCCCTATTGTTGTGGAACCCTCCTCCTTGGGCCCCCTCCCCTGTGCCCCTAGACCCCTGCCCTTTTAGGACTAATTGCTCTTTCCACTTCTGTAATTTGCTTGACTCAAAGGAACTAAAGGGACAAACTGCACTGACTCCATTTTGGCTGACGTCTCCATTTTGTAAGTAGATTAGGCAAGCCCGGGCATGTCAGAAGAGCCCAGACATGTTAAGACCTTATAAGGAATAAACAAGATCCTCTGGCCCCAAGGATAGCAGTCAGCACTTTCCACAGCCCTGAAGACAGCACCCACCAATAGGAAGCCCCCAAGACCGCATCCCCTAGTGACCAATCAATTTGAAGTATGTTGACGCGCACGGGCTCCTTGGACCAATCAAGATGTGACTCTGTTATTCCCCTCCTCCCTTTGTCTAAAACCTATAAAAAACTCCGCGCCCCCCCCCCCCCTTTGCTCGGGGATCCACTGCACTGGTGAGGTTGAAGAGTCCGAGCTTAAGCCCGAATAAAGACTCTTTGCTTTTGCATGCCCTCTGGACTCTGTGATGGTATTTGGGGGTCCATTCCTTGGGCACAACATTGTTAACATTTGTGAAAACAGAAAATGTTTATGGTTATTAAAGAATATACCAGTAAGCCTGGAAAATTATAAATAGCACTGTAACGGGTACTTAGAAACTACTTTTTATAAAAAGCACAGATTCTTCACTTGGGCCCATGAGGTGAATGAAAGTAGTCTGAAAGCCTGGCATTGCTGCCCTCAGTTTGTGCCTGTCTTTACTTTGGCTCAGACTCCTGCTTGACTTTGCATAGGCATGTTAATTACCCAGAGTGTTCTTCTAGCCTACCTCACCCTTCTGCAAGTTTGAAGGCACAGACTCAAGCCATTGTCCCAAATCTGTAGTTCCTTGCATGCCTAGAGCAACATAACTTTTCAGGATAGACCACCCATAGATGAAGGTAATTATCCATGATGGTGAATTTGCATCTGGCTCAGAAGGAATCATGTGAGAATCAGCTTGTCCCCTCAAGCAATAAGCACTTCTTTGGAAGCAACTTGCAGAATTAGAACTGAGAAGGATCAACCAAAACAACTTTGAACAGTGCTGCTTAATTATGCATCTCTTGTCCCTTGCCCCATTTCCTCCACTGTTTAAACTAAAGCTCATGTCAGCACCCTGAAGACAAATTTGGCATCATGGAACCCCTTTATTCTTTGAAAAAGCATTGATTAAATCTCTCAGGTTTTCACCCTTACCTTTCTCTTTAATTGGCATATTGGGATAGATGGACAAGTGTAGCCCAGACATTACTCATTCCTTTGAAAAGAGTAAGCCAGCCAGGGGCAAGGCAAGGAACACCCTGGGAAGAGGGGTGGAGCTGCCCAGGAGACGGAGAGTTAGCCTCGGAGAGTTAGAGTGGCCCTTCTGATTAGAGGAAGGGAATCATCTAATTCTTAAGTAGACATTCCATCAATTCTCCTAGTTCTAGCCCACATTGTGCTTTTTTCCAACATTACCTGGTACTTTCCATTCTGGAGCCAATGTTGAGATTCAGATGTGTAACTCAGGTTGCTTCTCAGTCTGCTTCGGATTTCTATTTCTCAAGTCAGCTAAGGTAATTGCCACTTGATTTATTTACTTACCAATTTCTAAGATTTTGTTGCTATTGTGCCCTCTCCCATGAGGTTATAAAAATGTAAATCAGTTACAAGCACATGAATAAATGTTTAACATCACTTAAAAATGAAAAACACTTTTTCATCTGTCAATGAATGACAGTAGAGAGAGTTCAGCACACAATATGCAGTCTTCTCCCTTCATAGGGGAATGCTCCTAAGAAAGCAGACAAGAATGTGATCTTATGAATATGGTAATGCACACTCTCTGGCAAACAAAATAATAGTATTTGCTAGCAGGAGAGTCCATATCTATAAAATTCTTCTAACATGTCCCTGGCCTGGGATCATTTATGGTAAGTACATTAGTAATCTGTATAGATTTGAGGGCTATGAATAACTGGAAAATAGCATTGTGAATTGGGTAGCAGCATAACAATACATGACAGTTGTTTCATAGCTGAGTTAACTCATTCTGTATTAATGGAGTGATTACATAACCTTATTTAGAATCTATTTTCAGGGCTGGAGAGATGGCTCAGTGGTTAAGAACACTGACTGTTCTTGCAGAAGACCCAGGTTCAAATCCCAGCACCCACATGGCAGCTAACAACTGTCTGTAAGTCCAGTTCCAGGGGATCCAACAGCCTCTTCTGTCCTCTGCAGGCATTGCATGACATGGGTGCACTTAACCTATATGCAGGCAATACACACATACATACACATAAAATAAAAATAATAAGATATTTAGACTATTTTCCTATACAAAAGATGCGCCTGAATCAGGAAGGATCTAAAAACACTAAGGGTCCTAGAACTATCCCTTACTTTGTACCATTTAATTACTGGTGCCTTGAAAATGCCAGAAACACTTGATACTGGGTAAGATCTCTAAATTTGTTTAAGTCTAATTTGATGACTTGATCCTTTGTGTTGGCTCAATGCAAAGAGCAAAACTTTCCAAATGCATTGTTGGGTATATGGGTGGGTGGGATAAATATTTTGCTTCTTTCTTTTAAGACAGAGTTTCATGTAGCTTGGGCTGGCCTTGAATGCACTATGCAGCAGAGAATTATCTTGAATGCCTGAGCCTCCTGCCTCAGCTTCTATGTAGCAATTTCCTCTAAGGGAATACAGGATGTTAAAGAGAACAAGAGGCTATTCAAAGGGGAGGTGAAGTGTTCTATACTTCAGGGAAGCTCTGTAAGCTCATCTGAGACCAGCCAAGGCCCCTGAAAGAAGCAGAGACAAATTGAGCTGTGTAGAAGAGGCTCAGACCAACTGAGCTCCCTGCATAAGACACTCTCCAACCTGTTGAGCTGCCTGCAGGTTGTACAGTATACTCCAGGTTTCCTGCTTTTGAGTGTCACTCATGCTGGGGTGGGCTTTTGGTGATGCAACTGTCTTTCGATCATTTTTGCTTCTGTGAGTAAACCCTCACCCCACTAAAAATGCATTGATTTACCAAGTTGGACTTTGGTGGTATCCTTACTTTGGTATGTCGTTGGCTCCCTGTCTTGGGGAGATGTTTGTTCACATCTCAGGAATAGTGTCTTACAACAGCTTCCCAAGTTCCACAGTTATGTGCACCATGCCTAGCAAGAAATAAAAATTTTAAACTACTTTGTTGATGGAAGTATAAATTGATGCAAAATTTACAAACTTCAAGGTAACAATAAATGTGAAATTTGTATATGATACTCATTTGATGTAACAAGTCTTGTAAAATTTGTTCCATAGATATATAGGTTGTACAAAACTATTCTTTAAAATATTATTTGCAATATTTTCATAATAGCAAGACTAGAAAAAAACTTTAATTGCCTAGATATAGGAAATTATTGGAATAAGTTACGGTATAATACATGAAATAGAGTAGTATGCAGTCACTAACTTAAGCTACATCGACATGAACTGACATTTGATTTCTCTTAAAAAATGTTGTGGGGGTTGAAGAGATGGCTCAGTGGTTAAGAACACTGACTGTTAGAGAGGACCTCTTTCAGAGGACCTGGATTCGAGTCCCTGCACCCAAATAGCAGCTATGAACTGTCCTTAACTCCAGCTCCAGGGGAATCCAATGCCCTCTTCTGACCTCCATGCCATTGCATGACATGGGTGCACTCACATACATGCAAGCAATACATTCATACACATAAAAAATGTAACGTGAAAAAAGTAAGATGCAAAATAGTATGTAGATTTTACTTCCATTTGAACATTGAATTTGAATTGGGAGTGTGACATGAAAACTGTTATGATATGAATTGTGTTCCTTCAGAATTCATTTTGAAGCCATTGCTAGTGCGACTATAATTGAAGACAGGGCCTTTATGGCAGTAATTAAAGCTAAATGAAACCATTCTGATTACTATGGATTAAAACTAGAATGCCCCCCAAAGTCTAATTGTATGAATTCCTGGTCCCCAGCTTGTTGGATATGGAGACTTTAAGAGGTGGGGACTGGCTGGCAAACAGATTACTAGGGGTGGACTTTTGAAGGTTATTCCCATCCCTAGTTCTAGCCTGTGCTCTCTTACTTCTTTCCCATGTTCCCCCTTCTAGAGACAGAGCCACTCCACCATGCTTTGTGATGCAGAAGTTACCAGCAAACTGGTCTAAGAAACATTAAATATTAGTCTTTTCTTTCAAATCCTTGGGTTTATGACAAGGAATTCTGATCTTTTAATCTCCCCCCTCCCCGACACACCTAGGACTTGTTTAGGAAAAGCCCTGATGCATTCCCAGGGAACTTAATGGCCTGGGGTGGCAGAGCCCTTCCCCCCTCTTTAGCCAACCCTCTTCCCCCCTTTTTTAGACAGATTCTTTTAAACTAGCCAACCAGGAAAGACTATGAGGTGAGACCCTCAGCTAGTGGAGAACAGCACATAACTCTTGCATTAAGGATAAAAGCCTATCAAACTTCATGATCCAGTGTGCTTGCTGGATCTGAATGACCATGCAACACACCCTTTTGCAAAAGTTAAAAACTGCCTTGCTGAGTTACTTTTGCATTATCTGCATGTTCTTTGTGTGATATTGATGAGGTCCTTGGACTTCAGATTTTATTTCTAGCACTGGTACCAAGAGTGGGCTCATTTCTATGTTAAACTTACCTTAGTTTCTTTTCCTGTTTGGAGATAAACTATCCCAGCAAAAATAACTCAAGGGAAAAAGGGTTTATTGTGGCTCACAGTTCAGGGTTCAATCCATCATGGCATGGAAGTCAAGGTAATAGGAGCTTGAAGCAGCTGGACACCACATCCACATTCAGAAAGCAGAGAGTAATGCTCAGCCTTTCTCCACTTTATACAGCTCACAATCCCCTGCCTAGGGAATGGTCCCACACACAGTTATAATGGGTATTCCTATATGTCCTAGTTTGTTCTTCACTGCTGTGACAAAATACTCTGACCAATATCAACTTGGGGAGGAAAGGGTTTATTTAGCTTACATATCCCGGGTCACAGTTCATCCAGGAGCCCAAGGTAGGAACTCAGGGCAGGAACCTGGAGGCATGAGCTGGAGCACAGGCCATGAAAGAATGCTGCTTACTGGCTTGCTCCCCTGGCCCCTGCTCAGCCTGCTTTCTTATGCAACACAGGTCTACCTGCCCAGGGGTGGTACCACCCACAATGGGCTGGGCCCTCCCACATTACTCAACAATCAAGAAGGTACCCTATGGACATGGCCACAGGCCAGTCAAATGAAGGCAATTCCCCAAGTGAGGCTTCCTCAACCCAGGTGTGTCAAGTTCATACTAAAGCTATCCAGCACAATTGACCCCTTGTCAACTTGACACACAAACACATCACTGTTAAACCATAATCTTTCCAATTTATGTCCCCAAGATATGATGTTAACATTAATATCACAACATAAAACAGTACAACCTTAAAAACCTCGCAGTCCTTAAAAAGTCCAAACACTTAAAAGTCCATAGTCTCTTTTAAAAGTCTCTTAACTGTGGGTGGGCGTCTGTAAAATCCAAAACAAGTACTGTCTTATTTCAGAGGGAAGAATTGGGCACACCTAAGCAAAACCAAAGTCCAGCAAAATAGCTCAAGGCTGGACATCTGGGATTCACTCATAATCTTCTGGCCTCCAAAGGGTTCTGGTAGCTCCACTTCTCTGACTCTGCCACTCACAGCATACACAGCTCCTCTCAAAGAGCCAGGTCAGCTCTGTTCCACACCTACTGTGGTCCTTGGTGGACATCCCATGGTCCCGGCATCTCCAAAAATCTGCAGTCTCCACTGAAACTGAGGCTATACCTTCACCAATGGCCTCTTCTTGCCTCTCCATGTGCAAAGCCTCAGATTCTCTCCATGACCCCTTCAATCCTGGGGTCTTCACTGCATCTGAAGCCGCACTTTCACCTATGGCCTTTCCTGGCCTCAGAGTGCCCAAGCCTCAGGTGCTCTCTGTGACCCCCTTCACGCTTCCAACACCAGAACAATGCAGGAGACTCTTACACATTACCAAGTCCTGCTTCCAGTTTGGGATAGAGGCTTGGGTCCTCTGTGTCCTGACCCTGAGGAAATACCTCCCAGAAGATTTCACCACAGTGATGCTGGTATCTTGTTACTTACAGCTGATTTTTCAGCCCCAGCTAACCAGCACCAATTGTCTCAGGAAAGCAAAGGTTTTGCTTCAGGCTCTGGTCTCTTCTTAATCACAGCTGATTCTTCAGCTCCAGCCAACCAGAACCCACAGATTCTTATTTCAAAATCTTGAATAGCCCTGATAGTCTCCACTTCCCTTTGAAGCTTCACAAGCCAGGCCTCCATCGTCTACAACTCTTTCAGCATAACTTTTCCAAGCACCACAGCAACAAACTCTGAGCACGAAATAGCTTTTCCAGCCCAACGTTCCAAACACTTCCACAGTCCTCCCCAAAACACCAAGGTCAGGTCTGTCACAGCAATATCCCACTCTCTGGTACCAATTTCTGTCCTAGTTTGTTCTTCATTGTTGTGACAAAATACTCTGACCCCTACCAACTTGAGGAGGGAAAGGTTTATTTAGCTTACATATCTTGGGTCACAGTTCATCCAGGAGCCCAAGGTAGGAACTCAGGGCAGGAACCTGGAGGCAGAAGCTGGAGCACAGGCCATGAAAGAATGCTGCTTACTGGCTTGCTCCCCTGGCCCCTGATCAGCCTGCTTTCTTTTTTTTGGTCTTTTTGAGACAGGGTCTCCCTATAGCCCCAGCTGTCCTGGAACTCACTATGTAGACCAGGCTGGCCTCGAACTCACAGAGATCCGCCTGCCTCTGCCTCCCAAGTGCTGGGATTAAAGGTGTGCACCACCATGCCCGGCCAGCCTGCTTTCTTATGCAACACAGGCCCACCTGCCCAGGGGTGGCACCACCCACAATGGGCTAGGCCCTCCCACATTACTCAACAATCAAGAAGGTGCCCCATGGACATGGCCACAGGCCAGTCCAATGAAGGCAGTTCCCCAAATGAGGCTCCCTCAACCCAGGTGTGTTAAGTTGACATTAAAGCTAGCCAGCACACTATATCAATTAACATAATCAAAATAATTCCTCACAGGCATGCTCAGAAGCCCATTTTCAAGTGATTCCAGATTTTGTCAGGCTTAACCACCAACAACCACAAGTTGGTCATATGATGTTCAGGGTTATAGAATTGGTTTGTAGGGGGAAAGTGAAAGAATTTGGAGCTGAGATCTAAAGAAACCCTCATGTGCCCTGAATCCTAGACAGAGGGCTGTTGTGGGTCCTCCTCAGGCCAGCTGTGAAGATCCTGACCTGGATCAGGTCCCCTGCCAACGGGAGGGGTGGGGGAAGAGGCGCAGAGTCAACACACAGACACACAGACACTAGGCGAGATGCTGCAGGCTCCTTTAATGCAGGAGGGGTCAGGCCTTATATTTCCCTTTTCTCCGCCCCCAAGTCCCTTTAGTCAGTGTATCATTTTCTGGTTGGTCCGCGCTATGCAGTCTGTCAGTCACTGGGCTTGCGAGCAGGGTAAGGCGGCGCAGGCTTCTTTTGGTGGCCTCCTTTTCACAGGCTATTTGCGGACCAAGAAGTAAAGTGAGTTCTCGCTGAATCCCAGGGCTCTGGGTCCGCGCCATCTTTGGAGGCCTCCTGCTACAGAGGGCTAAACAATTTAATGTTTGCTAGCTGGATTTCGATCTTGCTTTGATCCAATCTTTCCTAGATATCCTCTTGTTTTCTCATTTTGGAATGGGAATGTTTACTCTGTGCCATTGTGCATTCAAAGGATGTAACTGTTCTTTTGGTTTTCAGAGGCTTATAGCTAACAGATTGCCTTGAGACAAGATTTTAGAGTTTTCAACAGTGTTGAGATTGTTAAGACTATAAGGACTTTTGAAGTTGGACTGAATGTATTTTGCATTATGTGAGAGCCATGAGTCCATAGAGGTCAAAGATGAAATGGTGAAATAGCCCCCAGAGACTTATGTTTTGAACACTTGGTTCCAAGCTTGTGGCACTATTTTGAAGGCCAGGGAGCCTTAGGAAAAAAAGAGAATAGGGAAGAGGCTAGCAAATGAAGGTCTGTAAGAACAGACCTTTGAAGGTTATACTCACCCCTGGTTCTGGCCTGCACTCTTTACTTCCTCCACTCATGAAGATATGAAAAAGCTTTTGTTTCTCACTGCCATTGCTAGGGATGGAGCTGTTCCACCATGCCTTCCCTGCTATGATGAACTGAAATTCCTCTAAAACCATGAGCCCAAAGAAACCTTTCTTTCCACACCTTTTTGTTTTTTGTTTTGTTTTGTTTTTGGTCTTTTTGAGACAGGGTTTCCCTAGAGCCCCAGCTGTCCTGGAACTCACTATGTAGACCAGGCTGGCCTTGAACTCACAGAGATCTGTCTGCCTCTGCCTCCCGAGTGCTGGGATCAAAGGTGTGTGCCACCACACCCGATCCACACCTTTTTGTTTTATGTGTGTTTTGTCTGCATGTATATAAGTGCACACATGTCCTGCAATGCCCATGGAGGCCACAAGAGGGTATTGGATCCCCTGGAATTGGAGTTACAGATGACTGTTAACCACCATGTGGGTGCTGGGAATGGAACACAGGTCCTCTGCAAGAGCAGCCAGTCTTCTTAAATGCAAAGCCATCCTTCCAGCCACCTCCTGTCAGGCATTTAATTATAGAGATATGGAGATAGATGTAAAAGTGTGACCTGTTCAGTAGGACTCGGGTCCAAGTACATGAGCACACTGAAGGTGGTGATTTACAATGGCAGAAGAGACACTCCATCGGAAACCAGCCCTGATGACACATTCACCCTGAATTCTTTAGTTTTCAGAACTGTAAGAAAATAAATTTTTGTGCTTAAACTACTCTATTCATGCTGTTTTGCTGTGACAGACCAGTGGACTAATACAGGGTGAAAACTTTTTGTCTTGTGTGGTGTTTTATAGCACTTGACTATTTTTTAAAATCATGAATATCACTTTTTCAGCCAAAAAAGGTTTTTTTAACTTTTTTTTTTTAAAAAGTTTATTTTTATTTTATGTGTATGAGTGTATTGCCTGCATGTATGTGAGTGCACCCACGTCATACAGTGCCTCGGAGGTCAGAAGAGGGCTTTGGATTCTCCTGGAACTGGAGTTAAGGGCGATTTGTAGCCACCATGTGGGTGCTAGGAATCGAACCTGAGTCCTCTGCGAGAGCAGTCAGTACTCTTAACCCTTGAGCCATCTCTCCAGCCCCTTGTTTAACTTTTAAAAACAACTTTATTGAGAATTTCATACATGTGTATAAGGTGTTTTGATCATATCCACGCCCATTCCCTCCCCTCCAACACCTCCCATATCTCCCCATCACTTAAAAAAAAAAGAAAAAAAGTTTTTAAAAGGTAACAGAAACTGCAGAGATGGCTCAGTGGTTAAGAGCACTGACTGCTTTTACAGAGGACTTGGGTTTGATTCCCAGCACCCTCATGATGGCTACAAACCGTCCTTAACTTCAGTTCCAGGGAAATTGGAAGCCCTCTTCTGATCTCCGGGACATTGCACAACACAGGTGCACTCACATACATGCAGGCAATACACACATACAAAATAAAAATAATAAATTAAAAATACATATTAAAAGGAAATGTTCGGGGTCTGAGGAATTCCCCAAATTGACCACTCGGATACTGAGTCTCAGTAAACAGAAGCGCTTTATTGAGGCCAACCACCTGGGGACACAGACAGTCTCGGGAGCTGTACTGTGACCCCAAGCAGTTAAAATGCAGGGCTTTTAAGCAGAAAACCCACAAAAACCACAAAGCAGGGGATATCCATAGAAACTATACACAGAATAACCAGGAAAGGATTGGAACAATCTAGGGCTGATTTCCAGAGACTTCACCTATACAGCCATTGCCTGTCTTACCTGGGGAAGAACGTTCTTTCTCTTCTGGACCAGATTATTCCCATAGAGACCATACACAGATGTAGCAAGTATACTGTCACTGGCTAGCTTACCTGGGGCAGAACGTTTTATCTCTTCTTCCCCAGACCATTTCCATAGAAATCATAAACAGATACCAGGAAAGGGTTTGAACAATGAAAGGGATTTCCAGAGTTAGGTGGAGGACAGCTTTTTCTCAGAGGCCAGGGAGGGGGTCTGCGGGGCATTCTCAGTACCAGAAACTATGGTAAAAACTCTCCCACTAAAACTGCATCCAACTGGCCAGTTATTAAAAAGTTCAGCTAAAGTGGTACATATAAAAAAGGCAATGTACATTTTAATCTTTTTAGTTAAGCATATAGTTATAGATTGATTCATCTGTCTTTGAAGTAGGACCAAAACCTTTTATCTGAGCATGGTTTGGGGGGCACCTCCTGACCTTTATTGTGTATTGCAATGCTTATGATTCCCACTTTCAGTTTCTTCAGATTAGTAATTAGAATTTCAAGCAATTTGAGCACCAAACTAGTCTACACTTTTGTTTGTTTTGTTTTGAGACAGGGTCTCCTGTCACTCCAGCCAGTCTATATTTTATATAGCTTTTCCCCAGTTTTATAAATTTGTCTTGCCTATATCTAATTCTACAGTAATTTTTTTCATTTGTGTTGATTTAGTTTTCACAGACACAATTTCATTGATGTTTCTTTAGTTTATATAATTAATTAGATTCTGTAACAGGAAAAATATTTTGGTGTTGTTATATGACACATTCCTGGAGAGACATGAACAAAAATCTACTCATGCCAGAGAGGGTACCATGACAGACGAAAGTAAGGATACCACCAAAATCCAGCTTGGTGAATCAGTGAGTTCCGTTGGGGTTACTTACAGGTGTATGTGTGAGGGGTTACTTACAGGAGCAGAACTGACACAAAGAAAGTCACCAGGGTGATGGCTCACAAAAGCTGGAAACTTGGTGCATACTGCACAACATGCAGGCAGCTCAATAGACTGGAGAGTGTCTCTTCTGGGCAGCTCAATTGGTTTGAGCCTCTTCCAAGCAGTTGGGCTGGTCTGGGATTCTACTAGGTAGCTCAGCTGGTGGGAGACTGGATTTCAGCAGTAGTCACTGCTTTTGCACATTTGCGGAGAGAGGGCCTGAACATATTTGGTCAGGTTAAGGAGTTTCCTGAAGTCTTTGAGTTGTTTACCAGCAGAGCTTCACAAGCTTCCCTCAGGGATGGAATGTTTCACCCTCCTCCCTCTGAACACCAATGTCTAAATGACGTTCCCTCCAAGATGTAAAGTTTTATCTCTGAAAAAACTGCTTTACAAAGGAGTTCAAATATAAATTTACTTTTGAAAGCATATAGCTTAACTAGTTTGGAGAGGAAGAGTACAAGTATCATTCATATAAGTTATCACTACCAAACCTGGCATGTTGTCACATGACTATTATAATCCCAAACTTGAGCAGTGGAAGGAGGAGGATCAGAAGTTCAAGGTCATCTGTAACTATATAGGAAGTTTGAGAGCATCTTGGACTATAGACTCTGTCTCAAATCTGATTAATTAATTAATTATTTCACTCACTAAATACTAATCATTAACCTCTTGTGATCAGAGAACATTTGTACCATATAAATAAAGTGCTACTTTATTTTAGCTTTGATTTTGAAGCAATTTCAATTCTAACAAGAGAAAATACAAAGCAGCTGGGGAAATGTCTCAGTACGATGCAGAGCCTAATTAAATATTAAGGAAAATATGGATTTTAATCCTTGCTTTCTCCCTCTGTCTCTGTCAGCAAATTTCAGCTGACAAATTTGTGGTTAGCACGCTAGCATAGCTAGCTAGAACCACTAGCCTTGTGCCCTGATGAAACCTCCTCAATTCTGTTTGTCTCAGATGGAGACTTCTGCAATGATTTTCAGACAGAGGATTTTTAAAAACATTTGTTTTCTTTCTAAATTTACAATAATTTGCCTAATTTTGCGACTGTACTGATAGCCAAACAATATGAATGTGGGTTCTTTCTCACTGTAACTCAATGCCCAAGGTCTAAAAACTATGTGCTACTTTCCCTTCGGGGCCTATATTTTGAGGCTTGAGCCCGCTGGAGCAGGCTGCAGCCTAAACAAAATACCTGCTTCCTGTACACTCCTGGTGTCCTGCCTGATCTTTCCCTTAACAAGTAGAGTGTCTTTTGTTGCAAGGATGAGGGCGTGAGTTTGGAGCCTCAGCATCCATATAAAAATCCTGGTTTGGTAATATGTCAATAGTCTTAGCTCTAAGGAGGCAGAGACGGGAAATTCTTGGAACTTGTTGGCTAGCTAGTCTAGCCAAATCAGAGACCAGTTATAAACTTTTATACAGATTCACTGTTAAGTAACATTTTTCTAATGCTGACTTCGACCTGTAAATGGATTTCATGACAATAGTGTGAATAGATCAGCCCTCTTTTATCTCCAAATAAATGAAGAAACAGAGGACCAGAGTATATAGCTCACTTCATTTGTTTATTTTCCTGTAAATATATATCCCCCTGCTTACTTGAGAGTTAATTACAGACATCATGCTTCTTCATCTCTAAACACTTCAGTGGGTATTTCCTAAAAAGGAATGATTTGGCACGAACCCTCCTATCATCTCTAGGAAGGTGACTGCAAGGAAGTGTAGATAGAAGAATGTACTAAACTAGTTTCTGTTGGTGAATTGAGACAGCAGAATTAGGTAGTTTATAAAGAGGTTCATTTAACTGAGTTTTGGAGGTTGAAAGTCCCAGATCAGACAGGCCTTTGCTCAGTTCCCCCTTGACTATACCATCTGGCAGAGGGTTTCATGGCAGGTGCACATACAAGAGGGGGAATTACATGGCAAAGAGGAAGCCACAGTAGAGAGGATAACTCTTGCTCCTTTATAGCCCTTTACAAGGCTGGTAACTCCAGTGACTTAATTATTTAGAGTCTGGCTCCTAAGTCTACTCCATCCTGATAGTATAGATGATCAAATTACTTTATGCTAAGCTCTACCTCTTAAAGGCTCCACTTCCTTTCAACATTGTTACATTGAGGACCATCACATGTGCTCTTTAGAAGAATACTCAAACCATATTCAAATCATATCAAAAGAAAAGAGCAGCAATGAAGAGAATGTGTTTCCATCAGCATTTGGGGTGAAAAAATGAAGAACAGTCAATGCCAGACTTACAGAGAACTTTCAAAATGGGACACAAAATAAGATGAAGTTGGGCATGGCACTGCACCCCTGTAATCAGTCCTGGCACTTGGGAAGCTAAGGCAAGGATGATACAGTCAAGGCCAACTTGGGCTACATCAAGCCCCTGTCTCAACCAAACCAAACCAAACACATACATATACACTAAAGGGAATGACAATGAAAGGAGAGCTGGGAAAATGCTTGCCAAGCATGCTCAAGGGCCTAAGCTGTATCCCCAATACTGACCCCCTCAAAGTATATGAGGCTTCTGCTTTTGAAAAAGCATTTATCTAGCAGGATTCAATTCCCTGCAGCCCCCACCCCCAAATGAAAACAGGACAGTGAGTGGCTATTAGTGTCAAAAACCAGAGAAAAATCAAAGACTAGAAAAAAAACCCCACTGCAATTATTGACTCATAGGCCATTACTGATCTTCAAGAAGTATTTCAGTTAACACTGTAGAACAGGAAGCCGTATTGTAAAGGTTTAATTTTTCATGGAATTACAACTTCTCTTTGGTGGGGTCAAGGTACCATGAAAAATAAGCAAGTTATCCAATGTAAAAGTGAGATTAAAATATAAATAAAAATAGGTACAAAAATGAGAGGAGGTTTGAGAATGTAAGATATAAGTTCTGGAGTAGGTGGGGGAAATGATCTACTCTTAGAGGCAAGGGGGAAGGAAGCTACTGATGATGACAAACAGCTTCTGAAATGTAAAGAGAAAATGAGGGAACTTCTAAGATGGCTTAAAAAAAAAGTCCTCAGTAAAAAAGGCAAGCAAGGCCTTTGGCCAAGAGTCAAGGAAGCAGTGTTGGAGTTAGAAACTTAGAGAAGAATATTTGAAACGGTTGCCTTAGCAAATACACTTAGCAGTATATTTGAACAAAGTCACGATTCTGTAGCAAGGATCCAAGCTAGATTCAATTGGTTACTTCTAAATTGCTCTTTTAAATCAAGGATTCTCCTTAGATTATTTTGACTCCTCCATAGTGCCATGCACAGATTAAGCATACAGTAAGTATTTGTGGAATTTGTTGTAATTTTACAGTCTATTTTTTTTTTTTTTTTTTTTTTTTTTTTTTTTTTGTCTTTTTGAGACGGTCTCCCTGTAGCCCCAGCTGTCCTGGAACTCACTGTGTAGACCAGGCTGGCCTTGAACTCACAGAGATCCACCTGCTTCTGCCTCCCCAGTGCTGGAATTAAAGGTGAGCGCCACCACACCCGGCCCCATCTCATTTTTAATGTGAATGCTGTGATACCCCAGACCCTGTCTGAGCCACCAGAGAGGCACCCTAGTGGACTCCGCCTGGGCCCTGGGATTAATGGGAGTGATAGGAGGCAGGCTCTTCTAGAAAACAGACTGCTGTGGAGGCAGCACCAGTAGTGAATCATGAGCTCCCAATTCACACCCCGCGGTGGCCTCTTTCGCCATTTCCAGTGTGTATTGCCTGCACATACTTAAGTGTATCCATGTAGTGCAAAGCCCTCAAAGGTCAGAAGAGGGCATCAGACCCCCTGGAACTGGAATTTCAGACAATCGTGAGCTGCCATGTGGGTCCTGGGATCTCAACCTGGTCTTCTGTCTTCTGCAAGAGCAGCCAGTGCTCTTAACCGCTGAGCCATCTCTCCAGTCCTATGTTCATAGATTTTTTTTTTTTCCGTCTTTTTGAGACAGGGTCTCCCTGTAGCCCCAGCTGTCCTGGAACTCACTATGTAGACCAGGCTGGCCTTGAACTCAGAGATCCTCCTGCCTCTGCCTCCCGAGTGCTGGGATTAAAGGCATGTACCACCACGCCTGGCCAATTTTACAGTCTATTTTAGAAAGGAAGAGAATGGGAAAAAACCCAAATAACAGCAAAACAAGGAAACTAAGGAAAGTGAAAGTTAGAGTGTTTTACAATCCCAGGGCCAGCAAGCCTAGAAGCGCTGGTGCTCAGTGACCTTCACAAAGTCACTTTTCAATACCGGTTTCATTTCCCAAGCCACAGAGTGAGAGAGGGAGAGAGCTAGCTCTCTGCTCTTCTATTGTCTTCTAAGAATATCACAAGCTCTTAATAAAATATCTACATACTCTTCTGGTCACCTTCTAGATGACATAAATATAGAATCCCATTTTTATAGATTTTCTTCCCTCTACTGTTTAATTATTGTCATAGATTGGTTAACAAGAATTTGGCCTATTATTGATTTTCTTTGGACATTTCAAGACTAGTAAAGGAAACAAGGGGCTAATGTCTCAGGAGTAAGGATGCTAGCTAAGTCTGATGACCTGAGTTTGATACCTAGAATCCACATGAGAGGAGAGAGCTGACTCTTAAAAGTTGTCTTCTGAACGCCATAGGCTTGCCATGGCATGTACCTCCCTTTTCCCACAATAAATAAAAATGTAATAAAAAATTTAAAAATAGGAAGGGAAACAGGAATTGTCTTACAAAAGTAAAATGAAGAAATAAAAGAACTTGATTGCTTTAAAATGATTAACGCCATTATCTTCAGATATTTGTGGTAGGGTTATATATCACCATTCAACAATACATGGACCTACATTTTGCTTTCATAATCTATTCCCTGGAAACATTTTCATTTTGTAATTTACTCATAATGTTTAAACAAAGTGCTTTACTTTTTAAAAAGGCAACTGGAAAGCAACTTTCTTAATTCTCCATTTTTGCCATGTTGTATATCTAATTTCCCCCCTATGCTGTGGCAGATTGCACAACTATTTTTGATAATGACTAATAAACCAGTGCAGGACTGGGGAGATGGACCAGTAGTAAAGTGCTTACTGTACAGGCATAAGGACCTGAGTTCAGATCTCCAGAACCCATGTTTTTTAAAAAAAATCAGTAATCCAAGTATTGGGAAACGGAGACAGGAGGATCCCAGGGGCTCTTTGGCTAGCAAGTTCAACCAATTGGTGAACTCCAAGTTCAGTAAGAAATCCTATCTCAAAGGCCAGGTGTGGTGGCGCATGCCTTTAATCCCAGCACTTGGGAGGCAGAGGCAGGCAGATCTCTGTGAGTTCGAGGCCAGCCTGGTCTACATAGCAAGTTCCAGGCCAGCTGGGACTACAGGGAGACCCTGTCTCAAAAACACCAAAAAAAAAAAAAGAAAGATAGAAATCAGAAATCCTATCTCAGGCAGGGTATGGTGGTGCACACCTTTAATCCCAGCACTCAGAAGGCAGAGGTAGGCAGATCTCTGTGAGTTCAAGGCCAGCCTGGTTTACATAGCAAGTTCCAGGCCAGCTGGAGCTACAGGGAGACTCTGTATCAAATTAATAAATAATAAAATAGAATCTTGCTGTGTAGCCCAGACTTGCCTGGAACTTGACATTCAACCATTTTCTGAGAACTGATTACAGATGTATGCCTCCATACCTGGATTTGTTGTAGGTTGTTTACTTTTCTGTTGCAACTTATGGAAAGAACTTATGGAACTTATTGAACTTATGGTTCTAGGGGAATTACAATCTGTTTTGGCAGGGTGGCAGCATGGTGGCAGGGGTGGCTAGAGGAGGAGCGGGGACTGAGCTCTCGAATCTTCAAGCAGATACAGGAAATGAGAGAGAAACTCGAGATCCAGCAAGGCTTAAGAACTCTCTAAGCCCACCCCTAATGATGTGCTTCCTCCAGGATAGCCACACCTTCTAAGACCTCCCAAAACAGCGACACCAACAGGGGACAAGATGTCCAAATACTTGGAGCCTATGGATGACATGCTCATTCAAACCTCCACATAGGTTTAGTTTGTATTTCTTTTTAAAATTATTTTGGATTTATTTACTTTTATCTGTTTGATATTGGTTTTTAAAAATTTTTTAATCTTATGCATGTATGTAAGTACACCATATGCTTGCAATGCCACCACTTCTTCCTGATCCTTTGCATCCAGACCAACTCAGTTGCTTCTTGGGTCCCCAAGAGCACTCTGGGCCTGGCCCAGCCCTCACCTCCTCTGCTTCTCTGGACCTAAACGACCTGCCAGCCTCTTTCCTGGACTCAAGGGCTGACCTTTCCTTTTCCTGATCCTTTGTATCCAGACCAACCCAGCTCCTCAGTGCAGTCCACAGGAGTCCTTGGGGCCGCTTCCAACCCCCATCTTCCTTTGCATCTCTGGGTGGCATGGCCACTAGCTGCCCTAGACCAGCATATTTCCTGGGTTTGGCTCCCAGGCCAGTCCAACCCCCAAATTCCTGAGGCAAAAATCTTTCCTGGAGGATCCAGACCTTAGGAGAACATCTAATCCTCATCTGGCTTGGGCCTCTGGGGGAACTCCTGAAGACAAAAGCAATTTGTCCACTCCAATATAAAATCAAAAGAGAGAATCAGAAGCTTAGAAGAACCAGCTTTTCAAGCCCAAAAAGTAAACCACAAAGAAACATAAAGTTCACACAAAAAAAGCAGACATAAACTTGAAGGTTTGAATCTCACACAAGAATCAGAAACTATACAAGAAATTCACATGTCAAAATCACAGAGAAAAAATAATATGACAAACTAAAATAACATATGGCCACCAAATACCAAAAGCCCTCTAGAGGAGTACAATGAGAATCCCCTAGAGATAATGCAGGACATGGAAATCAAAGGAACAATTATAAACATGATAAAAGAATTCAGTGAATTTAAAGAATACAAAGAAATCAAAGAACTGAAGGAAGATGGAGATAAATTTCTGAATTCAATAATATGACAAACTAAAATAACATATGGCCACCAAATACCAAAAGCCCTCTAGAGGAGTACAATGAGAATCCCCTAGAGATAATGCAGGACATGGAAATCAAAGGAACAATTATAAACATGATAAAAGAATTCAGTGAATTTAAAGAATACAAAGAAATCAAAGAACTGAAGGAAGATGGAGATAAATTTCTGAATTCATTCAGAAAAGAGTTAAAAATATTGAAGAATACTCCGGCTGAAATGAAGAAGGAAGTGAAACAGTCAGTAAGCCAATTAGAAATGACAAGAGAAAGCCTCACCAATAGGATGAATGAAATGGAAAACAGAGTATCAAGACTGGAAGATAAAGTGAACGAACTAGACCACTTAAGCAAAGATTATGAAAAATTTAAGAAATCACAAGAATGGAATATGCAGGAATTCTGTGACACCATAAAAAACCAAACCTGTAAATCAGGCATACAGGAAGGAGAAGAATACCATGAAAATGGCATGGACCAGATCTTCAACAGAATCG
>NW_008351633.1:825142-826357 GCF_000622305.1 Nannospalax galili | reverse complement strand
TTCCCCAAATTAAAGAAAGACATGCCCATACAAATACAAGAAACATATAGAGCTCCAAAGAGACAGGACCAGAAAAGAAACTCTCCACATGGTACATCATAGTAAAAACACTATGTGTACAAGACAAAGAGACAATTCTGAAAGCTGCAAAAGAGAAACAAGTCACATATAAAGGAAAAACCATTAGGATTACAGCTGAGTTTTCAGTGCAAACTATGAAAGCCAGAAGAGCCTGGACCAAAGTATTCCCAGTTTTAAATGACCACAGATGCCAACCCAGATTACTATACCCAGCCAAAATGTCTATTATTGTTGAAGGGGAAAGAAAAATCTTCCATGACATAAATAGGATGAAGGAATTCATGTCCACAAAACCAACCCTTCAGACAATTCTGGAAGCAATACAAAGAGCTGAAGAAAGGAACGACTATACCCAAGGGGTTGCGGAAAGAAATTCAATGAAGGTATAACTGTGGAAAATAAAAATTACAGGATTCAGTACTCATCTTTCATTAATAACTTTAAATATAAATGGACTGAAATCCCCAATCAAAAGACACAGATTAGGTGAATGGATTAAGAAACAAAACCCATCCTTTTGTTGTCTGCAAGAAACTCATCTGAATTTCAAGGACAAACACTATCTTAAAGTGAAAGGATGGAAAAAAATATACCAAGCAAATGGTACTAAGAAAAAAGCAGGTGTAGGAATTCTTATATCTGTCATAATAGAGTTTAAACTAAAACTAATCAGAAGAGATAAAGAGGGCCACTTCATTCTGATCAAAGGAACAATAAATCAAGAAGATATTACAATCATAAACATATATTCACCAAATTCTGGTGCACCCAACTTCATAAAAACAATACTACAGGACTTTAAGACCCAGATTAATCCCAATTCATTAATAGTAGGGGATTTCAATACCCCACTGTCTCCATTAGATAGGTCAACAAGGCAGAGAGCTAACAAAGAGACATCTGATTTAAACAATACCATATATCAAATGGACCTAACAAACATCTACCGAGTATTCATCCCAAGCACAAAGGACATAGTTTCTACTCAGCACCCCATGGAACCTTCTCCAAAATTGACCATATACTGGGGCACAAAACAAACCTCAAAAAATACAAAAAGATTGAAATAATTCCATCCATAATATCAGACCACAATGCAATAAAGCTTACAATCAACCCCGGAAGAAGCGCTAA
>NW_008351633.1:822895-824396 GCF_000622305.1 Nannospalax galili | reverse complement strand
CTCAATTTATTCAAAAAAATAGAATTGGAGGGAAAACTTCCAAATTCCTTCTATGAAGCCAGCATCACTCTCATACCAAAGCCTGGTAAAGATACAACCAAAAAAGAAAACTATAGACCCATATCCTTAATGAACATAGATGCAAAAATTCTCAATAAAATACTTGCAAACCACATACAGACACACATCAAAAGGATAATCCACAATGATCAAGTTGGCTTTATTCCAGAGATGCGGGGATGGTTCAATATATGTAAGTCAATAAACGTCATAAATCACATAAATGGGCTCAATGACAAGAACCACATGGTCATCTCAATAGATGCAGAGAAGGCCTTTGACAAAATTCAATGTGCATTTATATTCAAAGTCCTAGATGGAATTGGACTGGAGGGAACATACCTCAACATAATTAAAACCACATATAAGAAACCCACAGACACCATCATTCTAAATGGAGAAAAACTGGACGCATTCCCATTGAAATCAGGAACCAGACAAGGCTGTCCACTATCTCCACTTCTCTTTAACATAGTGCTTGAAACTCTTGCAAGAGCAATAAGACAAGAGAAGGAAATTAAAGGAGTAATAATTGGAAAAGAAGAGATCAAATTATCCCATTTTGCATATGATATATATGAGACATCAAAAATTTCACCAGAAGATTCCTAGAAATTATTAACATGTTCAGTAAAGTGGCAGGTTACAAAATTAACCTACAAAAGTCTGTAGCCTTTCTGTATACCAATAACAAGCAATCGGAGAAAGAGCACATGGAAACACTCCCGTTCACAATAGCTGCAAAAAAAAAAAATCTCAGAGTAAACCTCATCAAAGACATTAAACAGCTCTATAATGAAAAATTTAAATCTGTAAAGAAAGAGATTGAGGAAGACATCAGAGGATGGAAGAACCTCCCATGCTCATAGATTGCAAGAATTAATATTATGAAAACGACCATCCTACCAAAAGTCATTTACAGATTCAATGCAATGCCAATCAAAAGCCCCATGACATTTTTCACAGAATTGGAAGAAAATCATCCTAAGATTCATATGGAAGGACAAAGGACCTTGGATAGCCAAAACAACCCTGAGCACTAAGAGCAATGCCGGGGGGATTTCTATACCAGATTTTAAGCTGTATTACAGAGCTATAGTCATAAAAACAACATGGTACTGGCACAAAAATAGACCCATAGATCAATGGAACAAAACTCAAAACTGAAATATGAGTAAATGCAATTTCAGCCACCTGATATTTGACAAAGGAGCCAAGAATATTCACTAGAGGAAAGACAGCATGTCCCGTAAATGGTGCTGGCAAAACTGGATCTCCACCTATAGAAGAATGAAGCTAAACCCCTATCTTTCACCCTGCACAAAAGTGAATTCCAAATGGATCAAAGACCTCAATGTAAAGCCTGAAACTCTGAAACAGTTAGAAGAAAACATTGGGGAAAACCTACAATATATAGGTGTAGAAAAGTATTTTGCAAACT
>NW_008351633.1:812000-822459 GCF_000622305.1 Nannospalax galili | reverse complement strand
AGGGGTCACATGAGCTTGGGAGGAGCACCTGGCTCCTTTCTTTTACCAGTTCCGCCTATGTGAAGATAAGTCAAAGGTCTGCTCAACCATGGTTGGCTGCAGGTAAATGGATGGAAATAGAAACTGTTATACTAAGTGAAGTAACACAGACTCAGAAAAAATCGACATAAATTCTCCCTCATATGTGGATCCTAGAAGCAAACCCTGATAAGTGAGTATGTAACCAGACATAACTGCAGGAACCAGGATAATGGAAAGGAAACAGGGAGTAAAGGAAAAGAAAGAACCTGAAAGAGAAGAACAGTAGGAAACAGGCCTTAATAAGGGAGATAAGTTTAAAAATTGGGTTAGTTTAAGGGAAGGGGGAGGGAAGGGTATACAAGGAACCTAGGGGTTAAAGGGAAAGGAGGAGCAGCTCAAGAGAGGTAGGGCCATAGGAGAAGGGTATTATTAAGGGAGAAAGGGGGGAAACGGGGGCACCTTAAGTGGGAAAACCATGATGGAGGGGTGAGACAATGTGAGAGATAACTAATGCCTAGCTAGTTTTGAAAACCAGAGGGAACAATATTACTCCTACATCCTACTGACAAATTATATATAGCAGATTAAGAAATATATGTCTAGGTAAGGTTTGTCTGGGAATAATTGGTCTTTGCCCAAGATTTATTTACATGACACACAGTAATTAAAAATACCAGACCTGTGGAACTAACTTTCTTTGAGGCCTATAATAATTTGGTCAGAGGAACGTAAAGGACAGTTTTTGCTTCTTGCCCTCCTAGGTCGCTAGTTCCAGGGGACTATGAGCATCTCTCAAAATGTCATGTAATTGTGGTGGGTCACTTGTACTCTTAATCGAGGAAGCCGAGGAGACCCCACCAGATGGACTTGAACCAGGGTCCAGTCTACAAAGGGGAGGGTCAACACAGAGGAATCATTTCCTCCATGCTTCCAAGCGAAACCATCCATGGTCAAGTAGGTCCTTTGATTATCTTCACATAGGCAGAACAGGCAAAAAAAAAAGGAGCCAGTGGCTCCTCCTAAGCCCATGTGAACCCTGAGGAACAGATCCTCCAACGACCTTAAGAATAAAAATAAATTGGTTTATCTGGGCCAACTGTATGGCCTTAAACACCCAAAAGGAAAGTATAACCAAAGATTAAAGGGGCCAATATAATTTCTTAAGAGTCCATATGCATAGCTAAAGGCTACCTAACAAGCAACAAGGCCAGATAGGAAATACCTTCTTTTGAGTTGTTGGCCAGGGTGGCCAAAAGGACTCCCAGATAGTAACCCAGCATAGATCTGGGAAAATGAACAGCAGACCCTAATCTTATCTTAAGGAATATTGACAACTGATTGCTGCTAGGTGATGAACAGCTGATCCTCCTAAAACAAAGACCTCTAGATAGGCTGACTAGATTCACCAGAAGGCCAAGTAGTGGGGAATGGTTGGGGTGCTGACAACACAGCAGACAGTAGCAGGAATATCAGAGTATAAGGGCTCTAGTGTGGGGAGGGAGGCTATAGGAGGGTGCCATCTGGGAAGTGGGTGTATAGTTGAATAAGATGATTTGGGATCTTCTGTGTGATATATACTCACACACACACAAAATCAACAAATTTAAAAAAAAGTCGAGAAAGACATACTTGAGGAGGAAGCATAAAAATTTACTTCATGTTAAATAGTAGAAGTGATAAACATTACCAGTAAAATCTACCTGATAACTTTATATCCATACTCGGGTACTAAGGATCCAAGTGTAACAGACTATGACTAGTAATCATCAGATACACACAGATTAGAGATGCATGCGCCAACATCTCAGTGTTAGTAGCAAAAACAATGAGTCTTTCTGCAAGGAACAATATATTCTAAAATGAAATGGAGATCTTTTTTAGAGGTTAAAGACTCATTCAATTTTACATCTTACAGGGCTTACACTGAGTTCAATATTGTATAACTGTATTAATTCAACTGTGAACCTAGAAACTTGCACCCACTTGTGAGAGAGATGTACTCTTGCTCTGGAGTGTGTTACTGAATATGTTACAAGTTGTAGTGAAATGCTTCTTCTAATAATGTAGTTATTAAATATTAAAAATAATGATTATAAAAATAATGATAATTCTTCAAAGGATAAAAATATGCTACTTAATAATTAGTAGATGTGAAAAACTTTACCACTGAAATCTGCCTGCCGAGTTTATATCCTTGCTTGGATGCCAAGGAGCTCAGAAAGTAACCAACGGTGACGAGTAATAATCAGACATATAGAGATTAGAAATGCATGTGCAAACATCTTAATGTCAATTGCATTAAAAATGAATTCTGTATGAAACTGTGTATTTTAATAATGAAATGGAGATCTTTTTTAAAGGTTAAAGTTTAAAACCTTATTCAGTTTTATGTCTTATAGGGTTTATACTGAGTACAATAATGTATAACTGTAATAATTCAGCTGTAAACCTAAAAATTTACAGCCAATTTTGAAAGAGATACATCTTAGCTCTGGAAATTGTTATTGAATATGTCAATGCTGTTGTAATGAAATGCTTCTTTTAAGTACGTGGTTATTAAATAAATAATTTAAAAAAAGAGCACATGAAGTTGGGTAGAGAAAGTGGTAGTAGGGGCATGGGAAGAGTTGGAGGAGGGGGAGTACAGGGTGAATTTGAACAAAACACATTATTTTCATGTATGAAATTCTCAAACAATTTTCAAAAATTTTAAAAAAGGAAAGAACTATAATAACTAAACTGATATATTTCTTCAAACTAAAAATATGTAACTATTTTAGAATGTAAATCCACAGTTCTATATATGTACTATAATTTTTGAGATTTACTGACAAATCTGTACTACCAAGCTTCAACAATGCTGTGAAATTTGTCCCTGTTGCTGTAGTAATGTCAGCTTGACATTCAATCCCCTTCCAAATTCTACAACCTGTACAAAGCTCTTCAATGTAACTGTGTTATTTTCTTAAAGAAAAAATGTTAATAAAAATTTTTTAAATTATTTTAAAAGCCTATGGCTCCTAAATCACATGAATTGCTTGTATATTCTGTATATAAATCCTAATTAAATGTGATTCATTGCCTGCATAGCCTAGAAGAAGGTGTCAATCCCTTGGAATTGGAGTTTCAGATGGTTGTCAGTCACCATGTGGGTGCTGGGAATAAAACCCAGGTCCTCTGAAAGAGCAGTCAGTGCTCTTAACTTCCAAGCCATCTTTCTAGCCCAAGGAACATTTCTTATGAGCAAAATAAAGTTAGATTTAAAAAAAAATCTTTAAAATTTTAAACTTACTTATTTTTATTTTATGAGTGCTTGTCTGCATGTATATATGTGCAGCCGTGTTGTACAATGCCCACAGAGGCCAGAAAAGGGTGTCAGATCCTGTGGAACTAGTTATGGACAGTTGTTAGTCACCATACCTGAACCTGGGTCCTCTGCAAGAGCAGTCAGTGCCCTTAACCACTGTGCCAACTCTACAGTCCTATAAAGTTAGATTTAACATAGAAATTTAGAGACTATGTTGTTCCTTTATATAATCTATAGTTAAGTAAAAATTTTTCAGTCTATTCTAAAAACATTTCAGTTTTTCTTACTTTCACAGAATAAAACTGGCCATTTTTAGGAAATATTCCTTTGGCCACTGAATTCTACTTACTTGCATATTTCTGTAATTCTCTTCTGATATAATTTTATTTATAGATAACAGGAAAGTAGTCTGCTACTTCGTACAGCGTACTTCTGAACAGCAAGAAGAGCACTAGCTTGAAATGAAGATGACTCTGTTTCCAGACCTGGCTTTGTGACAGAACAGTTATGGAGTGCTCTATAAGTTCTGAGAACTAAATTTCTTCATCTGTAAATAAGGGTAAATGTAAAACTCAAATCCCCAAAATCTAAGTGGAAACTGTATCAAGAAACCACAAAATGTACCTTAAAAGTAGTATCATTTGAGGCAAATATTATTTTCAATGTGTTATTGCTGTAAAACTTTGTAAAAAAAGATACTAAATAATAAAAGTAAAACAAGTGGCAAAAAAGATTCATGAACATTTTATCCTATCCTGCAAACTGTCCCTTCACTTTGTTCCTTGCTTCCTTTTACACAGAGGAGTTTTAAAGTTTGGTTTAGTCTCACTCGTCCATTTTTGCTTTTTTTGCTAGTGCTTTTGGAGTTGTATCCAAGGATTCCATGTCAAATCCAAAGGTATGAAGCTTTACTTCCTGTGTTTTATAGTTTTAGGGCCTTACTTATTTTAGTTCAGTTTTTGTACACGGTAGAGGTAAACATTCAACTTTATTCTCTTACTAATGAATTCCAAGTTTCCAAATATTCAGGATTTTGACATTGTGGAAAAAAAGGGGCTGGCCAGTTGCTTAGAGCTTTGTAAACAGGAGATTGCTGAATAATGAGATTGGATATTGAAGGAACTGTTAGGTGTCCAAGAATCTAGCAACTGGACAGTGACATGAGCATATTTAGACTTAAAATAAAACTAACATATTTCACATGTAATACCAGGTAGCATTTGCAACTTTTCTGAAAGATAATATATTTATTTTACTAATAATATGTACCTTTCTTGCCCTTTTGATCTTCTTTTCCCGTAAACTATTAACTCTGTAAACTACCTCCTTTTTTTTCTGTGTGCTTTTAAATCTGTCTTGGTTTTTGTGAGTACATTACGTGCTAAATTTGCATTGGCTCTATTGCCTCAACTGCCTGGAGCTCCTCTCTCTTTACTTCCCAGTCAGTGTTTGAGATGGCAGGTTGTATGTGATTTCTTTACATAATATGTACTTCTAATGGAATAGATTACAATAATGCCTTGAGCAAAATTACATGCCTTGACTTGCTTTTCTGGACTGAGACAATCAGATTTATACTTTTAAACAATCATAAAGACCTTATGATGCAGCAATTTCACTTCTAGCTAAATATCTTATTTGTACATGAATATTCACAGCAGTACTATTCATAATAGACAAAAGTGGAAACAATTAATGTCCATCTCTTTTTCTTCTTTCATTTTTGACTTCTTACAAATTTCATACAATATCTTTAAATTTTTTTTTAATTTTATTTTTTTTAAATTTTTTATGTGTATGCATGTATTGCCTGCATGTAGGTAAGTACACCTGTGCCATGTGATGCCCGCAGATGTCAGAAGAGGCTGTTGGATCCCCTGGGACTAGAGTTACAGACAGTTGTTAGCTGCCATGTGGGTGCTGGGATTTGAACCCGGGTCTTCTGCAAGAACAACCAGTGTTCTTAACTGCTGAGCCATCTCTCCAGCCTCATACAATATCTTTTCATCATATATAGGCCCCCTTCCCTATGTGCACCCTCCCTTAATACCTTGCCCAATTTCATGTGCTCTATTATGTACAATGACTTACTCTTATACCCATATATTAATGCATTTCTCAACTCTCACCATAGAAGCTTCCTCATGCAGCAGATGGTGATTAATACAGAGACCCACAACTGCCCAAAGTGCAGAGAATAAGAGACTGCAGAGTGCTTGTCCATGAATAGAACACCTCTGCCACCCAAGGCTCAGGGACCATCATGGAAGAGGGGGAAGAAAAATTATAAGAGGCAGAGGTAGTAGATGACCAGAAGGAAACAGAGTTTTCCAGACAGCTGGGGAGTTATTCATATGAACTCATAGCAATGGTGACAACATGTACAAGACCCAGGTTAGCTTAAGTCAGACAAAATCACAGCATAGAAGTGGAGAAATGGGTAAAAAGCCCCAACTTAGTTGAGAAACTTTTAGCAACCATTAGCTGCTGGGAGAGGGAGAGCTAGTTTACTTTAAGGATGTGATGCTAGATAGCTCCAGTGGATCAGATATCAAAGGACATTTGGGGACACAAACTTGACTCAATAGGCTTTAATATATATGACAGAGTATGTGAAATCCAATGAGGAGTTACTATAAGAGGGGTACAGATAGGAGAGGGTGTCTAAATGTGATCACAATATATTGTATGAAATTCTCAAAAGTTCAATTAAAATAAAAAATAGATCAATTTAAAGAGTCCCTTTTCCTGCCAGTTATCTCCAGAAATATCTACAACTTAGTTCTTGAAGATATTTCTCTGTTGAGTCTTCAAACAGTAGAGTTGCTACTTGAATGAAATTTCCTTATGCTGGGAAACCTTTTCTACCATGTGTCAGAAAAATGAGGATAAAGACACATTCTTCAAGCCAGGCTTTGTGGCTCACCTCTGTAATCTCAGCACTCAGCACTCAAGAGGCTAGGGCAGGAAGATTGTTGTGAGTTTGATGCCAGCCCTAGACTTTACAGTGAGTTCTAGGCCAGCCAGGGCTGTAGAGTGAGACCTTATCTCAAAAAAGTAAAAACAAAACCAACAGATCAAACTAACTGACCAAACAAACAAAAGACGTATTATTTAGAGACGAGATGCATTAGTGACAATAAAAATTTTTGGCACCATAAGGTGATGGTTTTCTTAGGAAAATAAATTCCTTACAGCATTTTCCCCTCCCCTGTGGTAAGAAAAGAGTTTCAGTTTTAGAGGATTGAATACAACTTCTTTGTTGGACAAGATGGAATTTTGTTCTTTCTTTGAGGACTCTGGATCAGAATTTAAAATAAATGTGTTGGGTGGAACACTTTTATGAATTTTATTTATTGAATTATATTTTTAAATCCAACCCTTTGGTTGTGGAAAATACTTTGTTATGGTCTGAAGACAGAGATCATCCAGAAAAAAAAAAGGTCACTTGAGATGCTCATGGTTCAGAGTGCCGAGTGCTAGAATTTTGGAGAAAAACAAGTTGTTTTTCAAGGTATTTTTTTCCTGCAATGGAACTGAAGTTTACAATAAAATTATGGAGGAAACATCATAATAGTGTACCCTTGTAATCTTTTCCAGTATTCAGGCTGCAAATGGGATCCAAAAGGAAGCTTTGTGAAGCCGTTCGTCTAGGGGTCAAGGACACCAGGCACAGATTACTGACCTTGGTCCTGGTCTCTCCTCTCCCCTGCCTTCCCAGCTCCTGTTACTGTTCCTGGCCTAAAAGCAAATACTTGCCTGTTTGCTATGCCCTTTACTTCCACATCAAAGTGAATAGAAATGCCCATCAGTCCATACATACGAAGAAAATTGTGAACCTACAGATTCAGTTGACGAAGGAAACTACTGAACAAAGAGAGTACTGGGAATTAAACATAATACCCACAGGAATTCATGGATGAATGTAGTCATTCATAAATATGATTTTTTAAATGTATTTTCAAGCAATTGGAATTTTGTCTCAATTATATATGTATGGTTTCCACTGTGCAACTATCTCCTAGAATACTAGTCAACTTTTTATAAAGCTGGCATGTTCTTCCAGTTAGAAGAGTGAACTCTAACTAGTGTAAAAATGAGCTTGCTAGCACTGAATCTCTTTCCTATGAATTCAAACCAATGTATAAAAAAATCTTAGCAAATTACAATGGCTATACAAACTCAAAAATACTATTAGTATTATTTCAATAAGAGGAATCCAGAGTTAGCTTTAGAATTACTTCTCAGGTCAACAATATCTTCAAGAAGTGTTCACACCCAGCTTATAAAATGGTATGATATTACTCTAGTTTATTTTGCCTGCCTTCCATTATTGCAAGACATAGGAGACCATTCATGTCTTAGCTTTCCAAATGTGGAAAACAAGCTCATCTGCTAAGATTGCCAGAATGAAATAGTTTCCAGTATTATATGAGCCACTCCCTGTACACCAAGAATTCCATTTACTTAATTTTATATCCCACTCAAGAAGTGTTTTCATGCCTTGGACCACTACCTCAAACTGGATGCAACTGACAGAATGTGAGAGGGCATTAGCCCTGGGAGAGCTATACGGGGAGACCACTTTTGCCCCTGGCTTGGGATTTCAATGCCATGGTGACCTTTAAACTCCCTTTAAATAATAGTTCTACAAATAATTTCCTTTTTTACCTTCTCTGGTGCTTTCTACAGACTATTTCTACAGTCATCCAGAAGTCAGTGTGGGTACCATTTTGAGCCCCTCTGTTGTTTGTTCATTAAGTTTTCAAGGTCTTCAGTCCTTCCAAAGAGCATCTCTCAGATCATTTCTCTTCCAAGTCTCATCAGTCTCTGTTAGTGCCTTGTTCTCTGACAGGTTTAAAGTAGAGGATCAGAATACAAGACTCCTTAAAACCTGCCCTTTAACTTAGTTTCTGGTTTGATCTGCTGTTGATTTCTTCCATTATAAACTTTTGCTGCAAGCATACAAATTTCTTCTCATGTTTATGTTTTGTATTGATTTTCCATTGCTTCTGTAATGAATTACCAAAATGTTAGTGCTGGTTCTCCCTCTTCTACTTTAAAAGGACCCTTGTTATTATGCTGGGCTTACCTGGATAATCCAGGCTATTGTCCTGATTTTAATATCAGTTGATTAGCAAGCTTAATTGTGTTTACATTCTTTTATAGTCTTTTGCCAAGTAACCTATTCATAGATTAGGTTGGGGAACTAGGATGTGGACATGTTTAAAAATATTTTTTCTTTCTTGATTGATTTATTTTTATATGTATGAGTGCTTTGCCCACATGCATGAAAATGCATCCATATGTGAAATGCCCATGGAAACCAGAGAGGGCATCTGATCCCCTGAAACTAGAGTTATGGACAGTTGTTAAACAACATGTGGTTGCTGGGAACTGAACCTGGGTCCTCTGCAAAAGCAGACAATGCTTTTAACTGCTGAACCATCACTCCAACCCCAGGATGTGGACATCTTTAGGTAACATTATCTGCCTTCCGCATGTTCTCTTTCATTCCTTGCCCATCCCCTCCAGATTGTCAGAAATACATTCAATTTCTTAATCCTTATTTCACAGTTAATCTTTTTGGTTCTTATCTTAGGTAGAGAGAAAACAATATGAACTCAGGGAGGGAAGCAGGAGATACACATTCCTTAGTAGATTTGTAGAGGACTTTTGGGATCACCTTTTAAAATTGAGGAGCTAGAACTGTCAGCAGTGGTGGAGAGACACATCCAAGCCTTGTCACCAATAGCTTTGGGAGTCCCTCTCCTTAGGGACTTCTACCTAGATAAAGCCAGGTCCTTGATAACTTCAGGAAAGAATTTCAGGGCAAGTCAGAGTGAGGCAAAGCTATTAAGTTTATTATGAAGAAATAAATGCTAGTACACATTTTAGATTTAAGTGTTAAATAAAACAGGAAATAACAGCAACAGTCCATCAGGAAAAGAAGCTGACACATAATTCATAATTCCCTTCAGGTATGAGGTTTATTTGAGTGAAGGGGTCTGGAGGCTATGATTGAGCCTTGAGTGGAAATAAGAGCATTAGACAGAAACAATATGTGGAGGTCTAAACATGGTAGGGTCTTAAAGGGAAGGAGAGGCTTCTCTTTAAAGACTGGAAAGGAACTTCATTAAGATGGAGAATGAGGGACTGGAGAGATGGCCCAGTGGTTAAGAGCACTGGCTGCTCTTGCAGAGGACCCTGGTTCCCAGCAACCACATGGGAGCTGACAGCCGTCCTTAACACCTGGAGAAATGGTTCAGTGGTTAAGAGAGTGCTTGCTGCTCTTCAGAGGACTCTTCTTTGGTTTCTAGCACCCATGTCAGCAGGCTCACAACCACCTGTAACTCCAGCTCCAGGGGATCAGATGGCTTCTGTGGGGACCCCCACACTAACAGACACATACATGCACATGAATACAAATACATATTTTTTAAAGTGAGAATGAGAGGAGAGGAAGGAGGGAAGGGAAGGATGGATGGATGGAGGGAGGGAGGGAGGGAGAGAGAGAGAGAGTCCAGGAGATGGTTGGGGGGGTCAGGGTAGGTAGAGGCCAGAGGAGCCTCTTCAGAGCACCTTTCCCAGAAAATTCCTCTGAAAAGTTTTTCTGGACCAAATCCTCAGAACAAAGGAAAGATCTGACTTTTTATAACTTCTCAGGTTTGGAAAGAAATTTCATATCATTTGAGTTAGTTTTGCATAGCATGTGTGACAAAGAACATGGAAGAGCAGGTACCATAAATTGAGAGCTGCCAAGTCATAGCACAGACTACTTCTAAACTCTGTCCTAGAGAGGGATGCAGAGAGGTATGGCTTGATTCAGGCACCTAAAGGTACAGGCCAGTGTTCTAACATTAAGCACTGGCGGGGGGCAGGGGGCATACCCAAGTGTGAATGTGACCTTCTTAAGAGAGGAACGCTTAGGTGTCTTGACAGTGGCTATATATGTGATTCTATGGCCGAGTTTCATATCATTTACAACAAAGATTAATAATTATGCAAAGCAAATTACATACAAAAATGAGCTTATTTTCCTTATCTTACATTTTTTTTTTTTGCAAGTGAAACTGTAAGGCGGCTTTATGAAGTGTATTGTTTGGATTTAGGGATGAGAGGCGTTCTAGT
>NW_008351633.1:782026-811423 GCF_000622305.1 Nannospalax galili | reverse complement strand
GTTTATTATTTTTTAAAAAACATTTTATTTGGTTTTTTAAATTTTTTTTTATTTTTTAAATATTTTATTTTTATGTGTATGTGTGCATTGCCTGCATATAGGTAAGTGCACCCATGTTGTGCAATGCCCAAGGAGTACAGAAGAGGCTGTCAGGTCCCCTGAACTGGAGTTACGACAGTTGTTAGCTGCCATGTAGGTGCTAGGATTTGAACCCATCTTCTGCAAGAACAGCCAGTGTTCTTAATTGCCGAGCCATCTCTCCAGCCCCCACTTTGTTGTTTTTAAACACCCTTGTTTGAGATGTCTTTAGGAAAACTAGCATCATCTCTATAGGCAATTTTGACTTTATTAGTTGTGTTGAAGATTTTTTGTTGTTGCTGTTTGTTTGGTTTGTTTTTTGACTTTCAGCTAGAGGAAACACAAACTGCCCTGCCCTGCCCTGCCCTCCTTTCTGTCTTCTTAATTCTTCCTGCCTTTTTACCCAGCCTCATGACCATATTCATCTTTCACTTATCTCTTAATTATAATTTTAAAACAGTGGTTCTCAAAGTGTGGTCTTGGAGCAACACCATGTAAACTGGCATACCTGAAAGGATCTAACCCCATAATATTATCCCAGCTTCCATAATATTATTACCATCACCTGGCAACTCCTTAGACACAAATCCCTGAGTTTCACCTGAAGAATCAAAACTGTCCTTGGGGTTGGGGTGGGATGATTCACTAATCTATTTTAAGACATTTTCTAGGTGTTCTGAAATGTTTGAAGACTAGACTAAAAGTTGCATCCACTTTAACTATTCACAGCATCTGTGCTCGTACTGAGTGTTCAAAACTGTGAACTAGAATTCCTGGAAAGAGGCTGGGCCTGCAAAGTTGATTGCTTGATTTCAACTTCAGTGATTCGAAGAGGTTGTGTAAGCCAGAGCCAAATTTTCTTGGGCATCTTTAGCCCTCTTAACAGCCATTTATTGTCCTCCTCTGTAGAACACCTAACATCTTTAGTGACCAGTAAGGAAATCGGTTGGAGTGTATTAACAGACCCATAGTTTCCACCTACCAAAGAACTTTTGCTGTCAGAAAGCATCAAAGGCCTATAGTCCCCTCCCCTCTTTTATGACTTTCTTTGTTCTGTTACCATAAAAGTTCATGAAATTGCTACCCCGTTTGAACATGTTATTTGGGGAAACCTAAATCTGTGTTCCTGCATTCCTGAGTCATGTTTACTCATATTTAGCTATAGAATAAACCATCTTTTTTAAAAAAAGAATTATTTTTAATTATGTGCATGTGTGTGGGTTTGTGCACATACATACTGGTGCCTGAGGAGGCCACAGGAGTCAGATCCTCTGGAGCTGGAGTTACAGGCAGTTGTTAGTCATCTGATGTAGGTGCTGGGAATCACACCCTGGTTCTCTTCAACAGCAGAAGTGCTCTTACATTGAGCCACCTCTCCAGTTCTATAAACCATCTCTTTTATTCCTTTGAGGTAAAAGCTGTTTCATAGTCTTTTAAAAATAGTACCCTTCATGAGGGCTGGAAAGATGGCTCAGGGGTTAAGAGCACTGCTGTTTTTGCAGAGGACCTAGATTCAGTTCCCAGCACCCACAGGGCGGCTAACAACTATCCTGAACTCCAGTTCCAGGGAAACTGACGCCCTCTTCTGGCCTCCTCGGGCACTGCATGACACAGGTGCACTTACCTATATGCAGGCAATCATACACTCATACATATAAAATAAAAATAATAAATTTTAAAAATTGTGCCCTTCACCGGGGGTGGTGGCACACACCTTTAATTCCAGCACTCAGAAGGCAGAGGCAAGTGGATCTATGTGAGTTCAAGGCCAGCCTGGTCTATATAGTGAGTTCCAGAACAGCTGGGGCTACAGGGAGACCCTGTCTCAAACCAAAAAAAAAAAAAAAAATTGTGCCCTTCACCAGGAACTTCCTTTTGTTAGTTACATGAGATGAAGACTTAAAAGGACTTTATGTTAACCAGACACATAAAATAAGCAGTTACTACTAACATCAGAATGGCAACTTAAAGAAGTCAATTATTGCTGTTGGGGGGGGGGGTCAAGAAAAAGGGGAGGGGGAAGCATCTCTGAATTCCTGTTATTCTTTCCTCCGGTAATTTTACTTTACACTATTGATAACGGAACCCTACATTTAGGGTACAAAAAGCACAGTCCAGTTATTTCCCACTGAATGAAACATCAATTATACTTGTACAGTGGCAAAATAAGGCGTGGGAGGAGAAGATGAGGAAGGGAACGCCCTTGAACCGCAGAGGAATCTTCCCAGGGAGCCTCTCCCAGCACGGGGCACTCCCCACCGTCAGTGTTCACTTACGGGCAGTGACTTGTGGGCGAACTACGGAAAGCACGAGTAGCCTCGCCCAGCTCAGCGTAGCCAGCCTCTTCCGCCCGGACTCTGGGCCCCGCCCACTTCACGGTCATAGAGCGCGCGGCGCCTGCGACCAAACCGCCCTCTGAGAAGCGAGACCGTCCCAGCCAATGAGCTGTCAGAAATGAGACAAAGTGTCCAATGAGCTGCTGGGATGATCTGGCGGCTGATCAATCACTTGGCCTCGTACCCGGATATGGTTGCTTGGTTCAGAAACCTAGCTGAGGCGGCTGCACGTGGGGCGCTGGCTGAGGGTGCCGAGGAGGGGCGGGCGCTTAGTGAGCCGCGTCGTACGCGTGCGTGCGCGCGCCGTACCAGGGCATCCGGCTGGGTGTTGAGTGCCGGAAGGTCTGTGCGGCTGCTAGCGGCGGGTGGCATTCCCGCTGCAGTGTCCCCCGCCGCCTGGGCTAGGTCCCCCCATGGTACCTTCCGGCGCCTAGTCTGGAAGACGCCGCTCGCTTCGTGGGAACATGAATCTCTTACCTAAAAGCTCCAAGGACTTTGGCTCTGTTGACTATTGGGAGAAGTTCTTCCAGCAGCGGGGAAAGAAAGCTTTCGAGTGGTATGGGAGCTACTTGGAGCTGTGCGAGGTGCTCCACAAATACATGAAGCCCAGGGAGAAGGTAAGGCGTGCGGCTAGGGAGCCCACCGTGGGGACCGGTGCTAGCAGTCTTAAACTTGTTAGACCGGCAGGCGTGGGGGTCTGTCCTCGGACCTATACTCTCAGGATTCCGTACTTCATTCTGGTAAAAAGATAACTTTAAAATAACCTCTTAAAAGATTTTCGTTTAATACTTCATGCTTGAATTAACCCCTTTTGGAATAGTGACTTCTTTAGTATTCGGACCCTGAAAAGGTGTCAGACTGGGCACTGTGCCCAGCCCTCAGGCTACAAGAGCAGTAAGGCATAAACCTTGCACACACTCCCTAAGTGAGGTTATAAGTTCAGTAATAGGTTCGGTAGAGATTGGCTTGTATTGGAACTAAGGTCTCTGAAAAAAGCTTTACTTAGCTGTATGCTGTGTGTCTGTGTGCAGTCTTTTATTTTTCAGTAATTTCAGATGCGTAGGTAAGTGCTCTTCCTTTTACAGGTGAGGATGCTGGAGGAAATAGGTGGAGATTTAAGTAACGTACAGGAGCAGGCCTGACTCCCGAGCTTATTCATTTCTTCCAGAACTATGCTTTTCCAGAGATGGTGACATCAAATCAGAATTTTTAAGGGCTGAATGGGAGGCTGGGCCATAGAGAGGGAGACAGCAATGGGCTTCAGAAAAGTGTTGAATCCTCACAAACTGTAGTTGTCTCCTGAAGCAAATGAGTGGATGGAGGAAATAGTGATGCCACGCTAGATTTTTAACAGTAAAATGAGATTGTAGCTGGTGTTTGGATTTTGCGACTTGCTGTTAATTCTTGAGTAACATACTTATTTCTGTATCACAAAGCCCATCCCCATTTAACCTGTATTGTGGCAAAATGTGGTTTTCGTTAATGAATTCCTTCCAGGTATGTCCAGTCTTTTGCCACTGTAACATAATGTTGTCATCCTCAAGGTTTGCACTTGGGAAACATGTACTGGAATTACCAACAATTAAAAAGTAAAAATAAATAAATAAATAAATAAATAAAAATCACCTCGTAATGTGTTTTTTTGTGTGTGTTTTGTTTTTGTTTTTGTTTTTTTGAGACAGTGTCTCCCTGTAGCCCTAGCTGTCCTGGAACTCACTAGGTAGACCAGGCTGGCCTTGAACTCACAGTGATCTGCCTGCCCCTGCCTTCCAAGTGCTGGGACTAAAGGTGTGGGCCACCATGCCTGGCCACCTCATAATGTTTTAAAAGCGTTGGGTTGCAGGTGGTGGCGCACACCTTTAATCCCAGCACTCGGGAGGCAGAGGCAGGCGGTTCCTCGTGAGTTCAAGCCCCCCCGGGTCCCCATAGGGGGTTCCAGGACAGCTGGGGCTTTAGGGGGGCCCTGTTTCAAAAAAACCAAAAAAAAAAAAAAAAAGTGTTGGGTTGTACTCATAGCTATCCTGGGTGGTGGTTCGCACACACCTCTAGTGATAGTTTCAAGATGGCATCTAGGTTAACTGTAGTGTTGCTCTCTCCTGACCATTGACTCTCTGGCTTTTGGGATTGTGCAATAACCAAGGTGAGACTTGCATCTTGCAAGTATTGAAAGTACATTTCTTTGCCTTGATCACTTCCATTTTGTACATTTTTTTTTCCTTCAGGTGCTTGTGATTGGATGTGGCAACTCAGAGCTGAGTGAACAACTTTATGATGTGGGATATCAGGACATAGTGAACATTGACATCAGTGAGGTTGTCATCAAGCAAATGAAAGAACGCAATGCCAGCCGACGGCCCCAGATGAGCTTCTTGAAGATGGACATGACACAGATGGAGTTTCAGGATGCCTCGTTCCACGTGGTATTGGACAAGGGCACCCTGGACGCTGTCCTGACAGATGAGGAGGAGAAGACCCTGCAGCAGGTGGACAGGATGTTGGCTGAGGTTGGCCGTGTCCTGCAGGTGGGCGGTCGCTACCTCTGCATCTCCCTGGCTCAGGCTCACATCCTGAAGAAAGCAGTGGGTCACTTCTCCCGGGAGGGGTGGATGGTGAGGGTGCACCAAGTGGCCAACAGCCGGGACCAGGTGTTTGAAGCAGAGCCTCGGTTCTCCCTGCCTGTCTTTGCCTTCATCATGACCAAGTTCAGGCCAGTCCCTGGCTCTGCCCTTCAGATCTTTGAGCTGTGTGCTCAGGAGCAGGGCAAGCCTGTGCGGCTGGAGAGTGCCGATCAGCTGGCTGAGGCAGTGCAGGAGCGGCAGCAGTATGCTTGGCTGTGTAGCCAGCTGCGCCGCAAGGCTGGGCTGGGGACTGTGTCTCTGGACTTGTGCAATGGGGACACGGGGGAGCCACGCTACACCCTGCACGTGGTGGACAGCCCCACTGTGAAACCATCGCGGGACAGTCATTTTGCCATTTTCATCAGTGAGTTGGGATTGCTCCCTCTCTTTTCCTGGAGGGGCTGGATTACAGGGCTGGGGCTGGGCTTGGGCCTTGCTGGATGGGTATGTCTTGGCTGTTTTTATTTTCAGAAGGTGCTATTTAAAGGAGGTTAGATTAGTCAAGGCATGGTGAAGGGGGAGTAATAGTTCTGCAGCAAACTGCTTAGATTTGCGCTTGTTCCTTTTGATAGTCCATTGTAAAGACTTGAAGTCCGAGAATGGAGGTGGTTGGGAGGAGAAAGTAGATGTAAATCTAGGCCAATCACACATTATATAGAAATGTTAATTAATGTGAAGAAATGGAAGCAAGGGTGGACTGTTTGGGCCAGGTATGAGTTCTAGGTTCAGCACTGTCTAGCCGGTGACTCATGGAGTTCCAGAAGGAAAGTCGCTATGCTTTTCTGCAAAATTAAGAGAGGCAGTGCAAGGTAGCAGCTAAAAGAGTAAACGCCACAAAAGACTATGTAGTTTCTAGTTGGGTTTGGTCACTTCCTGTTGCTATGACATTGAAAAAGTTACTTTTTTTATTCCTATTCCTTATTTTCCTCATAAATAAAATCGGATTGTAGTCCTCTTTTAGTCATAAGAAGTGTAAAGTCTCTTAGAAAGGATGCCTGGGAAGTGCTAAGTGCTGTATGAATGTTGGCACCCCCAGCGTTTTCCACACTGTTATTGTTGAAGGAAGGGAAGGAGCCAGATTTACCTTAATAAAGATGGAGGGGTAAAAAAGGTTGGAGGAAAGAAGAGAATGTGAAAGTTCTAGATCAGTGCAAGGTGTTGTGGTTTTGCTGGGAATCTGTTTCCTGAGAACCAAGCCCTTTTCTGAGTGTTTCATAATTCTCACTGCCCATCTGTGGGAATGAGAGGGGAGTGGAGAGGAGCCTGGAGTCAGGCTAGAATGCCTAGGCCTGAGTCTGAGCTTTGCATTTACCAGCAGTGTGATGAACTTAGGCAAATCAGAAGTTCTGTGCCTCAGTTTCCTTTTTTGTAAAAATGATAATGCCACTTGCATCTTGGGCTCTGAGGATTCCGTTAGTTTCTGTTAGTGAACAGTTTGAAATCAGGCCTGGCATGGAGTAAGCATTGTTGTTACTTCTGTTGTCCTATCTGCCTATCTGTCTACTTCAGGCATGCCCACACTCTTATCACCCTTGGTTCTGCTTCATGTTTGGTAGGCTGCTCTGCTCTGGAATTGAGAGCCTCTCAGTGGGTCACAGGAAGGAAGCTGGTCCTCTGTCCTGTGGACCACAGTGTGTAGGGCTTGAACACTCTTCCATAGGACTTGCTCTAATCAAGTGATTTTTTTTTTTTTTTTTTTTTTTTTTTTCTAGTACCCCAGGGCCGTGAGACTGAGTGGCTGTTTGGCATGGAGGAGGGCCGGAAGCAGCTGGCAGCCAGTGCAGGCTTCAGGAGGCTGATCACTGTGGCTCTTCATCGGGGCCAGCAGTATGATGGCATGGATAGCATTCAAGCAGAGCTGTCAACTAGGGTCATGGAGCTAGCCCCAGCCGGGATGCCCCCCCAGCAGCAGGTACCAAAATTTTGGCAGCAGCTTTCACTGTTTCTGGAGTCCTGCTAGTAGGCAGGAAGGCACACAGACCCTTGGAAAGGCTAGGACTAGGGAAGGGACAGATGAGAACAAAGGATAATGACACAGATACATGGAAGGTCGTCATGAAACCCAGTACTTTGTATGCTAACCTTAAAACTTAATTGAAAAAAGAAAAAACCTGGAAGAATCTCTGACAGGGTCTGGAGGGGGGTTGGCAGTAAGAGGAAATGTCCCCAGGCAGAGAGAGGAAGGGGAGTAAAAACTCTGTAGGGGCCAAGGATGTAGAGCCCCCTTCCTGAGGGGTTCTGTCTCATTTTTGTTATTGTCCTAGGCTGTTGGGAGTCTTTGTGCTTACTGATGAAACTTTTACATCTTTCCTGGGAAGAGCTAAGTGCAGGTGGCTAGTGGTTTAGGCAATCTCCATGTGTTCAGTTGATTTTTAGAAGGTAGATTGAAGCTTTTGAGCTCTATCTAAAGGCCCCAGAAATCACTGGAATAGAATGGCGAGTCTTTGGAGCTGTGGCTGTCCAGAACCTTGGCCTGGGGAAGTCTTCAGGCTCATACTAAAGGAGGGCAGATAATGTTTCCTATTTCTTAATTGAGCTGATTTTTTGCCACATCTCTGGCTGTCCCTTCAGGTGCCCTTTCTGTCTGTGGGTGGAGACATCGGGGTCCGAGCTGTTCAGCACCAAGACCACAGTGCCTTGAGTGGTGACTATGTTATTGAGGATGTGCAAGGTGAAGACAGGAGATACTTTCGACGACTGATCTTCCTCAGCAGTAGGAATGTGGTGCAGTCGGAAGCAAGGCTGCTGAAGGATGTATCTCGGAGAGGTGAGGGATCACAGGCATGGTGATGGGAGACCCAGCTGGGTGTGACATGCACTTTCTATTTGGAGTAAGCAAAAAGAACAGGGAGCTTGGCCAAGATGCAAGACAGACCTGGGTCCCTGTGACTAGAGGCACAGGGCACTAGGCTGTGCTTTCTCACCATCTGGGCAGGGCACTAGTGGTGATAAGCAAATGGAGGTGTTCTCTTCTTGAGCAAACCCTGGTTCTGAGCTATAAGTAAGGGTAGTAAAGCCCAGTAAGCGTGGTAATTGCTTTAGTGCCTTCCCTTTAAAGGGAATCTGGCTTAGAAGTTGCTACATATATGCCCCTCTGTGCCTCTGTGAGGTGGGCCAGAAACATGGAGGTTGCACATGAGCAACCTGTCCTCTGTAGCAAGACCCAAGGTTACCTGCTTCACAGGGACTTAGATTTGGTGGGTGTCTTAGAAGCCATCTAGTCCAGCACTTTAGTGGAACTGTGTGTGGTGGAAAAAACGCTTCATTCTGAGCTTCCAGTATGAGAGGCCTAACTATAAATGGCTGCAGGGCAATGGAATATGACTGGTGACTGATTTTTTTTTTTTTAATTGTTTATTGATTTTTGAGATAGGGTCTTACTCTGTAGTCTAGGCTGACCTTGAACTTGCAGCAATTCTCCTGCCTCAGTCTCTTGAGTGCTGGGATTACAGGCATGAGGTACCACATTGGCCTGAATTTTAATTTCAATTACTTCATATTTGAATTAGCATGGCCACAGCTATCTAGTGCCCATGGTGTTAGACATTGAGGTCAGAACTTCCCTTAGGGCCACTCTTGAGTGTGTCACAGATGCCCCTTAGAAGTCTCACTGATGGGGAATCACTAATCACTAGCTTGTTTTACTTGCCCCCCCCCCCGTTATGTATGTTTTTAATAATTGTGATCACTTTAAAAGTCATACATACAGAGTTAAAAATAAGGCTGGATGTGGTGGTAATCCCAGCATTTGGGATGCTGTAATACCAGCATTTGGAAGGCAGAGGCATGAAAATCACTAAGTTCAAGGCTATTTTGGTCTACATAATGAGTTCTAGGCCAGACAGGGCAACAGACTGAGACTTTATCTCAAAACAAAACAAAACAAAACAAAACAAAACAAAACAAAAAATATATTTTAGAGTAAAAGTAAATGCTCTGTCTCCTCTTCTCCAGTATAACTTCCCTTTGAGTCACAGAGATTCTAGGAAAGAATCTGAAATTAAGTGTGAATCTCTGTTTAGCCCAGAAGAAGCAGAAAAAGGACAAGAAGAAACAGCGACTTGCTGGTGCTTCTGAGGACCTTCCTCCCGCACCAGGGCAGTCCATCGATAAGAGTTACCTGTGTTGCGAACACCACAAAGCCATGATTGCTGGCCTTGCCCTGCTGAGAAACCCAGAGCTGCTTCTAGGTAAGACACTGCTGCCCAAGAGCTTGCAGACTGTACAAGTGAGTGAGCTGTTGTGCGGCTTAAGTAGCTACTACAAACTGACAGGTGCACACAGCTCCAAGTCTCCCTTCATCTCAACTTTGTTCTGAATTAATGAACATGTAGGTAACTGTCATCTTGAAATAGCTGCCTGTGTTAGGGTATAAATTTTGTTTTTTTCAGTTCATTTTGTTCTAAAATTACAATATAAAATTTATTCAGTGAGGAATATGAAATGCATATTTTAAGTAACTCAAATTTTTGAGTTGTTTAGAATTTTATTTATGAATTTTTGTATGTGTGTAGTTCCCTTGTCACATCTCCAGTGCCTTTGGATAATATGTAGTTTCTCAGTAGTGCCTTATTTGAGCACAAGATATAAGTCTTCTTGGATTTTTATTTTAAAAAATCCTTATTATAGTTAGTGCAGTGATAGGTTTATCTCTGATAACAGACTTGAATCTGACCACATTAGCAAATATGTTCACTCACATTGTCTTCCCTTCCTGGAGTCCCTAACTGCCTAATTGAGACACTGTGTAGCGTAGCCTCTTGGTGTTACCTGTGGCCCTAGAAGGGAAGGTCAGTTCTTAGATTTAATCCCAGGGTTTCACTCCTTTTAGTGATTCTTTTGTTTCTCATCTTTTGTTAATACTCCTGTGGTTGTCTGGTTTCTCTGTGTCTAGAGCTAGGAATTGGGTCTTTGTTTTCTTTGATTTATGGAACTTGAGTGCATTGTTTTCACTTTGTCATGGTGTCTGAAAAGACAGTTTAGGCCCTTTGAATACCAGGTGAGGGGCATTGCACTCATACCACTTGTGATTATAACTATTTCCTAGGGTGGGAGTATATCCAATAACTCTTAAGGGACTCTTGATATGCCAGATGAATCCATTGGAATGTTTAAGGGACCATAACGTAGCATTCTGGTTCATCATCTGGATCTAGTCAACATGAAGTCAATGATCAGATGAAGCTGAATGATCAAATGTCTGATGACGCCAAAATTTCTAGGATGAGACAGGAAGACTTGGTCTAAATCTTAAATCTTGATCAGAGCCTACAATTTTAACTTCCTCATCTGTCTCCCCTGAAGTTAGAGAAAGTTAGAGAAAGTTTTTTTCTCTGAGCAGGTAGCCAAGTGATGCTGTCTTCTTTTATTACAGAGACTCCACTGGCATTATTGGTGGTAGGCCTGGGTGGGGGTAGCCTCCCCCTCTTTGTTCATGATCATTTCCCAAAGTCCCACGTCGACGCTGTTGAGATTGACCCCTCCATGTTGGAAGTGGCTACCCAGTGGTTTGGCTTCTCACAGAGTGACCGGATGAAGGTGCACATTGCAGATGGCCTGGACTACATTACCAGCTTAGCGGGAGGAGAAGGTACTGCTGGGGGAGCATTTGGAGGAGGGAAGATGAGTTAGGGAAGATGAGTCCAACGTTGCCAGACCTGCAGGGGCCTGTAGGATTCATCTCTACATGGTGCATCAGCATCGTTTCATTCACTTGTGTGTTCATTTGGTGGTGCTGGTGTATAGTGGTTAGTAAAACAGACCTATAGTCCTCCCTTTTGACCTTGTAACCCTGCTACTTCCTTATAAGGAAGTTCTATTTTATAGCTGGGTGAAAATAAAAGGAAGAAAAGACAGGGCATATGTTGGGAGATTTAAAAAAAAAAAAAAGCCTCCTTTAGCTATAGGTGAAGTCAGACATAGAGGGAAACTACAGTCACACAGATTAGAGATTCTCAGTCTCAGGGAATTTGGCAAAGACTTAGAATAGTTTTGGTTGGTTGTCACAGGTTGGAGGGAAGCAGGTGATGATACTAGTGTCTAGTGAGGAGAGGGGAAAAGTCACACAGTCTGTGATGACAGAATCTTCTGTCCACGTCAGCAGTGTGGAGGCTGAGAAATGGTGGTGCAGGCTGTACTTACTGTGGATTTTGGTAGCCCAGCTATCTCTGGAATTAAGGTTCCATTTTGTTGTAGTAATTTGTACTATAGACATAGGCTAAAATACATATTAATTTTCTGTAAAATACTAGATTCAATAGGTCTCCTGCTCCTTCTACAACTTCATACATATGTACCTGGTAATTGTGGTTAAAGTTACTGTTCAGCCCTTCCAGGCTTCATCTTCTGCTTTGGCTAGATCATCTTCATCTGCTTTTGGCTGGTTTGCAATTCTGACTGTGTTGGGGAACAAATATACCACAGGCTTCCTATCTCCTCTCACATCTGCTTGCTGCCACCCTGGGGTTTTGACAGGCCTGGAGGGCAGCCCACATTCTCTTAAGTATGTAGAGGCTTTCCAAGGTGACGATCATGTTCACCAGTATTCATTGCATGAGTTATTTATGTTAGAATGAGTCCTATTAAGTGGGACTTTGGAAGACACTTTTACGCATGTGGGGAGGCTTCCTCTGCACTGTAGGACAGTTTAAACTCATGACAAGGACTCTCCTTAACTGTGGCAGTTTCCTTAGTAGGCAGAGTACATCATGCCATCTTTCAGACTTAGGCATGGTGCCCCACAAGTCTTGGAGCAGGTGTGTATAGGAATGTAAACGATGCTGTTTTAGCTCACAGAGACAGGACTCATCTTCTCTTTCCAGCACAACCTCACTATGATGTCATAATGTTTGATGTGGACAGTAAGGACCCGACACTGGGAATGAGTTGTCCTCCTCCAGCATTTGTGGACCAGCTTTTCCTGCAGAAGGTCAAAAGCATCCTGACTGCAGAAGGTATGGAGTGCTAGAGGTGGGCGAGGGAAAGGCCCTTTACAAACATTATTTGGGGCCAGAGAGATAGCTCAGCGGTTAAGAGCGCGTGCTGCTCTTGCAGAGGACCCAAGTTTGGTTCCTGGCACCTGTGCCAAGTGGTTCACAGCTGCCTGTAACTGGCCGCAGGGGATCCAGTTACAGGGGATTCCATAGGCACCTTCACTAACATATTCTTACAATAGGTATATGCTTAAATATACTTTTTGAAAAACTAAAAAAGTTTAAAGACAAATTATTCTTTAATAAAAAAAAATGCCTGTAAATGTGTAGTTTGGTTAGTTTCCCCAAATTAACTATCTACCAGCACCAGACAGTATTTCCAGCTTGCCAGAAGTCCACCTTTTCCCTCCTGGTTACTTGTACAGTAGTCACTGTACTGTTACTGCATCTTAGTTCACACTTCAGCAGCTGAGTGACTGACTGCCTCTCAGATGCTTTCCGATGCTGTGGGCTCCTTGTTGTGTTATTTAATACTCAGAGTAGCCCGTTTTCAGATGAGAAAACTTAGACTGAGAGACTTGCCAAGGTGCTACTCAGTAACAGTTGGAGCTCTGGCTCTGCTGCTTGAACGCTGTAGCTCTTCATAAGTGTTCACAACGTCTTCTGGCTTTCCTGCTTGGTATAAGGTCCTCTAGTATACTGGGCTCATCAGCTTAACCTTAATTGCTAGAAGTTATGATAACCTTGGCCTTCTCACTGGTTGATAAATATTCATGTGATGTATTTCAACAAGTAACTGGGTGTGGTGATGCACGCCTTTAATCCTAGCAGTTGAGAGGCAGAGGCAGGCAGATTTCTGTGACTTCAAGGCCAGCTCAGTGTATATAAGGGGTTTTAGGTTAGTTGCAGGCTGTGTAGTGTCACTATCTCAAAAATTATGATGTCCTTGTAAAACATTAGACATAGATGTGGAGATTGTTAATGTTAGACAAACATCAAGAAAAAGGCTGAAGTTTTCTTTTGCTTTATATACTCCCTATCTTGCTGCTGCTTTGTGCTGTGTGTGTCCGTGGCAAGATAACCATTCCATAGGTATGTTTTCTTAGTTCTCCAGCCTCCATGATAGGCATTTGTGTTCTCCTGACCCTTGTCTCCAGCATGTCCCCTGGTCTCTGTGTCTTTTGCTCTTTCCTTCCTACTTTCCAGGTGTCTTCATCCTTAACCTTGTGTGCCGTGACTTGGGACTAAAGAACTCAGTGCTGACTGGACTCAAGGCAGTTTTCCCTCTCTTGTATGTCCGGCGAATTGAGGGAGAGGTGAATGAGATCCTGTTCTGTCAGCTGCACCCAGAGCAGAAACTTGCCACACCAGAGCTCCTGGAAATGGCCCAGGCTTTGGAGCGGACGCTGAGGAAGCCTGGGCAGGGTTGGGATGACACTTATGTCCTGTCTGATATGCTGCAGACTGTGAAGATTGTGTGAGGCAGCCCTCTTAGCTTTCTGCCGAGGCTGGCTTGAACTGGCCTGCTGGAGGTTGAAGTCATGGTGCACAGCACTTGTAGACCTTGGTTTTTCTTGGGCACACACTCAGCTCCGTTTCCCATCTTTTGGGGTGCGAAGAGGCATTTGGGGAATGATTTTACTTTTTTTGGAAAGCCTTACTATGAAAGAAGTGTGGGGTTGGTCTCCGCTTCTGGAGACTGAAGAAAGCCTAAGAGCAGAAGTTACAGTTTGGCAATGTGGTAGTGTGGATCTTCAGTGTCTTCCAATGTGTTTGAAGACTTGCTCCTCAGCCTTTGGCACTGTTGGGAGATGGAGGAACTTTTAGGAGAGGCCTCGTAGAAGGAAGGTAGGTCATTGGTGTGACCGAACGCTGAAGGGGCTCTTGGAACGTGGGCCTCTGCTTTTCAGCTGCTGTGAGGCACGCTTGTTCCACCATGTCTACCCTATGTGATTTCCTGCCACTCCACAGGCCCAAGCAGTGGGTCTTCCCTCTGTAGCCTGGAACCTCCAAACTAAGCCAAATAAACCTTTCCTCCTTATAAGTCTGTTGTCTCAAGTATTTTTTTTTTTTTAATGACAGAGCTAGGAGGTGATTTTCAGCAGGCTGTTTACTCAGCTCTAGTCCCACCCCCTCAAGCACTCACCCTTTTGAGGTTTTGTGTGTGTAGAGTCACTTCTTGTATCAGATCTTTCCCACTAAAGACTGATTGACTTTTGCCTTAATGACAGGCAGATGAGTGTTTATGAAAATTTTAAAAAGCAATGTGTTCTTTCCCCACAATTTCATATGTGTTTATAATGTACTGTGATCGTGTCTCTCCCCATCCTCTCATCCCCTTTCCCCTTCCACCAAACCCCTTCTTCCAAACAGTCCCCCTTCTTTCATGTCGTTTTTTCCTTTTTGCATTTGATTAGTGTTGCTTGCATGACCATGGATCTGGGATTTACTTGAGCAGGGGCAACTTACCAGTGGTTACACCACTGGAGGATATTCCTCTCCCCCTAGCAGCCATTATATAGCTCCCCAGGAAGGGCCAGGGCTGTACGAGCCCCTCCCTCTTTATAAGCGTTTTGTTAAATTTTAGGTGTTGCAAATGTGGGGAAAGAAGGAGGGTTGTAAACTTAAGTTTTTGTGAGGCCAGTAACAAGTGTGTGAAGAAAGCTAGGTATAAAACTGAAAGGCCAGGAGGAAACCATAATAAACCAGAGAGTGGGCCAGTGGTGCTGGGAGTGTGCTGACTGCAGGAGTGATGTCCACAGTGTGACTAGGTCTTAGGTCTTTAAGGTGAGCCAGAAATCCTAACTGGGGGGGATTAAAATTGGCCAGTCAGAACACATTTAAAAGCTATATTTAACCTGTGCCAGGAAACGTCAGCTTCCATCTAAGGAAAACCTGTAGAACTGCAGAACGTTGGAGAGTCTGGCATCCACCCCAGCTCAGCATAAAGAACACAGCAAGCTGGTCCCTTGGAGTCATAAAACTGGGGAAGTCTTGTATTAGAACTCAGTGGTTTATAATGGTGATGGCTGGATTTAGTTCCCACAATTAAGGAGAGAGTGCAATTTTAACTTTCCAGAACTACCCAGGGACAGGACAAGAATAAGTCAGGATACGTTGGTTCTCATCAAACAAGTTTTATAACAGGATAAAGCTGGGCCTCTTATCCCACACCTGTACCACTTTTTCAGTGTACTAATCTTTCTTGGCTTGCTTAATTGCTAACTGGGTGACTCCTATGGGTAGTTCTTATCCTTAATACATGCCAGAGTCCCTTGATACAGTAAGCAGAATAATGCTTCCTCAAAGATAACCATGCCCCAATCCCAGCAACCTGTTAACATGGTAGTCCCACTGTAAAGGGGACTTACTGTAGTAGGTGGATTTGATGTTGCCAACCAACTGACTGTAAATTAGGGAAGTTATATTGGATTATTGAGGTAGGCCCAGTGTAATCACGAGGTCATTTAAATAGAAGAAGTGTCAGTATTAAAGTGAATGTGAAGAGGCCCCATTGCTGGCCTTGGAGATGTAAAGAGGCCACTAGCTAGGGAACACAGTTGAGCTATAGCAACTAGACAAGAAAACGAACTGGTCAGGTGTTTCCAGCAAAAGGTTAAGTCTGCCCTGCAGTCTCTGCCAGCAGCTCAGTATTAGCCCAGTGAGACAGTAGGGCAGCTGATCAGTTACATGGATGGGGTCTGGAACCATATGTTCACGAAGTGTGAGGGTAGCACAGTAGATGGTCAGATGGTTTTCTGGGAATCTCTTAGATTCTCATTAGAGCAGGCAGTAAAAGGGTCTGGTCTCAAGACAAATACGGCTCCGGGAATAGCAGAATAAGGGGTACAGAGGGCTAATGCACTGCTCAACTCACCAGTGAGGTACATCAGAATGCGATGCACACAGAAGGCCACAACTGGCCAAATTTTGGAGAAAAAGACTAGAGTGTAGGATGGGACTCCTACATGGAACCTCCCCCACCTGTGGCTCATGGATCATTGCAGAAGAGGAGGGGGAACGATTGTAAGAGCCAGGGCTGGTTCATGAACACGGAGGTGGAGGCTTCTAGGTCACTGGAGGCTTGCTCAAGTGAGCCTGTGGCAGCGGGACCCATGTCAGCTCAATTAGACAAGGACCCAAAGGGGAAGTGAGAAATAGGTGGCGGGCCAGCACTAGATTGAGAACTATTTGAGACTGATTGCTGCTGGGTGAGGGAGAGTATGACTTACGTACAACCACTGGATGGGTTGACAAGACGGCAGTGGATACATTTACACTGAAGGTCATTTGGGTACAAACTCTTGTATAAATAGGACTAAGCTTACATGGCAGAGTGTATAGGGTTTGGTGGGAGGATGGGGAGAGGCATGGATGTGGGAGGGGGTCTGGAGTTGAGGGGGAAATATATGAAATTTAAAAAGCTCAATCAAAACCAAAACAAAAAAATAAAGCTGCTCCTCTTAAAGTGACTGAAGGTTGGTTTCAACAATTGTTTGTTTGCTTTTTTCCCTTGCACCGATCTTAGCAGGTTCCCACGCTTCCCAGTAGATGGCACTAGAAATCGCATTTGTTTCACGGTGCCTAAAATTACCCTGTGGGAAGGTCAAACTTCAAGATGCTCTTTCACCTTAACAATATTTTCTGATTCCTACGTGGGGTCTACTTTGCATCCACCCTCCTACTTTGCTTTCCAGTAGCTTCACCCAGTGCCCTGCCCGTTCTACTCTGGCTCCCTCTCTTCCTTTCTCTGTATATGGAGACTGCATGTCTGTTTCAGTTGGTCTCCAGTAGTGCAGGCCTATGTGGAAGCAGGAGTCTTTCTCTTTGCTCTACATCTTTGATTTTAGAAAGTAGAACAATGTGGGATTGCCAAGAAGATAGGAAGAAAAAAAGCTAGAGAAATGTAAGAAACAAAAATGTATCAGTGTATCTGTGGGTCCAAGCTGACACGTCTTCAAGTTTCCTGCCAAGATGAAAGTAAATTCTTTTTTTTTAAATAGAGATATAATATTATGTGTGTTTATGGGGGTACTTTATGGTAATTTTATATATATATAATATGTTATAATCCAACCACAGATTCCATATTTCACTCCATTGCTAGTACCATACTGTGTTGGTTATTGTAGCTTTTTCTTTTTGAAGTCAGCTATTGTATGCTTCTGACTTTGCTTTGCTGAGGATCACTGTATTAGTTTGAATTCTCTAAATGAACAGAACCAATAGAAAGAATATATGCTATGCTTATTAGCTTGGCTTATACAATAGGGGCTAGCTAGCGCAGCAGTGGCTGCCTGCACACTGGAGGGACTGAGAACAGGGTAGCTACTGGTCCTGAAGCTGAATGCTTCAGCAGTCTCAATGTGGTACTGAAGGCCTAGATGATAATTGGAGAATTGCTGGCCTTCAGTCCATGTTGGAAGGCTGAAGAAGCTGGGCTCTGGTGACAGGGATGGTGGCAGCAGCAGCAGCATTAGCTGAGTAGCTACCAGGTCCTCAGCCCCTCCAGATGGGCGTGCAATAGGGCTGGAGAGATGACTCAACAGTTAAGAGTGCATACTGCTCTTCCAGGGGACCTGAATTCAATTTCCAGTTGTGAGCATTGCTTGAAACTCCAGCTCCAGGAGTTTCACTCACATGCAGACACACACATACACACACACGGTTATACTTTATGTAAAACATCATGTATGGGGGAATATATGAGGTCTGGTGGGAAGTTGGGGGAGGGGATCTAAATTTGGTTAACTGTTGTATAAAATTACAAAAGCTCAATAAAATATATTAAAAATGACTAAGATTTTTTTATTTTTAAATTATGTATATGTGTGTATGTATGGGGGGGTGTGCACATGAGTGCAGGTGCCTACAGAAGTCAGAAGAGGGCATTGGATCTCTGGAACTGGAGTTACAGGAGATTGTGAGCTGCCCAGTGTGGATGCTGGAAGCCAAAATTGGGTCCTTTGCAAGAGCAGTACCACTCCTAGTCACTGAGCCATCTCTCCAGCCCCTGTATTTTTTTTTAATTTTAATTTTTAAAATATTTTATGTGTATGAGTGTATTTCCTTTATGTATGTAAGTGTACCTGTGCCATGTGATGCCTGCAGAAGTCAGAAGGAGGTGTTGGATCCCCTGGAACTGTAGTTATGGAGAGGTGCGGTGAATCGTACTTGGGTCCTCTGCAAGAGCAGTCAGTGCTCTTAACTGCTGAGTCATCTCTCCAGTCCCATGTTTTTAAAAATCTCAAGCATTATCGTTCTCATCTTTAGAAGTACAATTTTGTTTTTTAAAATAACTTTAATTTTTTAAATTTTATTTTACGTGTTTTAAGTGTTTTGCCTGCATATATGTGTACCATGTGTTTGCAGCACCCATGGAGGCCAGAAGAGGGTGTCAGATCCCCTGGAACTGTAGTTAAGAATGTTCATAAGCTGCCATGTGGGTGCTGGGAACTGAACCTGGGTCCTCTGCATAGCAGCTAGTGCTCTTAACAGTGGAGCCATCTTTCCAGCTCCCAATTTGGGTTTCTTTAGGATCATAAATACCTCACACATATTCAGTCTTTCCTTTAGGTTCTGACATGTGGAATATAGTGATAATAATTGCTTTAATGTCTTCTTTCTATTCTGTCATCTATATCTTGTGTTTGGTGTTGTTTTTCTTATGAATACTTTTTTTCAATGTTCAATTTTATTACTCTTCACTTTTACATTTGTTTTCCTATTTTCTTGGGAGTTTAATTTCTTGAGATAAGAATTTTATAAATAAGTTTCAGACTTTTTAATATATTCATTTAAAGTTACAAATATCATTATAAGCAGAGCTCTACAAGTTTCCCAAAGGCTCATCAGGCTTTACACTCATTATCATTCAGCTTAAACTTAACAATTTTCACATTCTAAATTTAAAAAAAAAATATTTTTATTCCAAAGAGTGACAATTTTTAGCACATTTTTCCAGAGGTAACTTGAAGCAGGTTATATAACACCTTACCCCAGTGAGACTGGCTAAGATCAAGAGAAGAAATGATACCAAATGCTGGTAAATATGTGGAGAAAGGGGAACACTCATTCACTGCTGATGGGATTGCAAACTCATGCAACCCCTATGGAAAACAGTGTGGAGAACTCTTAAAAAACTACAAATGATCTTACCATATGATCCAATTGAGTAGTTAACGAAAATGTGGTACAGTTGCACATGGAGTTCTACTCAGCAGTAAAGAAAGATGAAATAATGAAATTTGCAGGTAAATGGATAAATGGATGGATCTAGAAACTGTTACACTAAGCAAAGTAACAGATTCAGAAAAACAAAAGATGTATGTTCTTCCTCACATGTGGATCCTAGCACCAAATCCTTATAAAAAGATAGAATACCACTGAAATGGGCCAACAGCTCATGGAAAACAGATGATGCAGAGACCTGAAAGTTCAGTGCCCTGCCACAATAGGAGGAAGATCATCCCACACCTACCACCCCCCTCCAAGGCTCAGGGTCTTTTGCAAAGAGGTTGGTGGAAAGAATGTAAGAGCCAGAGGAAGGAGTGGACTGCTACCTGAAAGTGTCCTCTGACCACTATGCCGGCAAACTACAGTCACACCTCTTCTCATGCTCGCCGAGGTTGAGGAGTCGAGGGGGGAGTCAGTTACCCCTCCCACCCAATCAGTTGACCTTAGCTGCATGTGTGGGAGTGGCTAAGGATATATAAGCTGGGAATGCCAAGAGGCACCTCTCACCATTTTGTGTGGCTGTCTGGAAGTCACAGGACCTATATTTGAATGTGGACTTTCCAGCACAGCCATAAATGAGGGGGCACCCACCCTTCTGTAAATAACCCCCACCCTATGCTCCATTAGCAAGCCCAATAAACTCGTTAGGGTTTTCCAAAAAAAGAACAGAGCTAATGGAAACCTTCATTATCCCACCAAAGTTGACCCTATGTCAGCAAATCTTTTGGTCTTTTATTTCTTATTCCTATTTTTTCCCCCTTAAACTTCATTGTATAGATATTTTTAAAAAAGTTTTTGTTATTTTTATTTTATGTGTATGTGTGTATTGCCTGCATGAAGGTAAGTGCACTCATGTCATGCTATACCTGCGGAGGTCAGAAGAGGCTGTCGGATCCCCTGGGACTGGAGTTACGGACAGTTGTTAGCTGCCATGTGGGTGCTGGGATTTGAACCCGAGTCTTCTGCAAGAACAACCAGTGTTCTTAATGGCTGAGCCATCTCTCCAACCCTGTATAGATATTTTTACAAATACTTTTTTTTTCCTGATCCTTGGCATGCTTGTTATTATTGATTGCATGCTGCGTAATGTGAATTCTACATCATTGGATGCCAGATATGTTTGTATGCCTGTAATAGTCTTGAGCTTTTTCCCAAGATATAGCTAAATTACTCAAAGACAGTTTGATCCTTTTTGATGTTCATGAATTTTGTTAGTTGGAGACAAAGGTAAGTGTTTGAAGTTGACTTTACCCACTTTTGTGACCAAACCTTTCAAATACTTTATCTTAAGCCTCATGAAGTTTTCCATTCAGGACAAAAGAACTACTCCTGGTCCTGTGTGTACTCTCAGGATTATTTCCTTCAGGATTTTCAGTCCTGTATTGAAAATAGGAAACCCTTTACCCTGAAAATTATTGCTAGTTTCTTTGGAAACTATGCTATGCTGCTTTATTTCCCAGCATCTGCCAGGCCTCACGTCCATTCCAGTCTCTGGGAACATCACCTGGAAACTCAAATGGTAGTAGCCTGCCTCTGTCATAGGGCTCCTCAGTACTCTCTCACCTCCCAGTGACTAGGGTCCTTTATTGCTTAATGTACTCTGCCTTATAGTTCATCTGTTTCCACATGGAGAAAAATATCTGGTCCATGATACTACATGTTTCTTGGAAATAGAAATCATATCCTGAAATTTAATCCAGAAAAGAATCCCCTTTTACAATGAATATTTTGTCCTTATTTTTCCATTTTTTGAGAAAACCATGATTTATAAAGCTATAGTTCTAAGTTAACGAAGGGCAATGCAGGATTTAAGAAGTGTTTTTTCCCTAAATCTGAGTTCCTTGCTGTGTACTAGGCTCATGGAGTCATCTGAAAGGCCTGTTACATCACCTGCCGATTTCAAAGATCCTTATGACCATAGTCATAAGAGTTTTCTATGCCAGGAACACTTAAGAACCTTTCAGTTGCCCTTCTTGGAGGCTACTTTGTAGATCACAGCTAGCTTCCTCTTTCATAAGTCACATAAATCCAGCCTGTTTTTCCCATCGCCTCTAAAGAGATAACCTTGTCCTATTTTCCTTTAAAACACCTGTTACTTCCAAGCACATGGTGCAGGGTCTGGCAAAAAAGTGAAACATATGAAGTGGCATGAATCAAGTGGCATGACTGGGTTTAGAGTAGCTTCCTGTCCCTTTTTTGACTTTACCCTAGAACCTGGCAGAAGAGTCCCAGGCTTCTGTAATCCTGGGATGCCAATGAAAATCCCACTAGCATCAGTGAGTGATCCACAGTGTCTGACCCCACTTGTTCAAACAGGGGCCTCTAGCTTTCTTGAAATGCTTCCTCTCACTTCCTTTATAGTACTTTTACTTATGTAAATTTCACTTAAGTACCTTTAACTCTTTGGAAAAAAGGTACTAACTATAGCTACATCAGTTGAAGGTGGTAATTTCTCTGTTCCTTGAAGTCAGAAACCTCAGTTTGAAACTCTTGATTGTAACTAGTTTTGGACTGTAATTGTTACCTGTTAGCAAAAAAAAAAAGCCATGAAGTTAATACAAAGGACATTTTTCTCTCTAACACCTGTGACATAAGCAGCTCCTGCTGATCAGATGATGAGATGATTAAAGACCTCTTCCTGGAACACACAGCCATTACAAGGAGACTCAAACACTTTCCTCCCAGGAGGCCCTTTGCTGCCCAGTGGGCCATGGACAAAAGGGAGGGGGCAGAACAGAACATTCTTCCCTATTCACATGTATAAGTCTGTGTCTTTCAAGCACAGCCACATCCTCCTTCATTGCATTCCCTAGACCTGTGTTTCAGAGGCTGGCCTTCATGGTTAGTGAAATTCAACTCAATTTTACTTCTCTTTCTGGTGTATATGCTCAGGTCGGGGCTCTTATACAGGTGGTCCTGATGAAAGTCTTGCCCCTTAATATGAGAAAAGAGTACTTAATAGAAAATAATTTAAGGCTGGAAAGGTCAGTTTGGGAGAGACATCTGTAACTCTGCCAGCTTCAGGGCCCCTGAGAATTTCAGGAGTCTTCCAGTGTCCTCTAGAGCCCTCCCAGGATTCCTACCCAAGAAGATGTTACAGTGCTTAGACTGAGTTCAAGTGCATCCAGGGAAAGGTATAGTATGCTGTAGCACTTTAATTTGTATTTTATCTGCTTATTAAATTTTCATTTAAAAGTAGGTGTTTAGTCTTCTATTAGTCATATCCACATTTATTCATTATTTTTCATAGTACTAGGGAAGCAATCTGCTCATTTCATTTTTATAATAGATATCAGAGATGCTGGCATTTTCTCCATTTTTCTTAGATGAGGAAACTGAAAAGTATTAAAGAAATTACCACATGTATTGGATGCTAACTAATTTGGCATAGTGATCCTAGTGTCAGTGCTCTCCCTGTAGCCCTTTCTCTGGACAGGCGCCTTACAGCCAGTGGCATTTGTTTTAGCTCTTGTCTTGTACTTGACAGCAGTAAACAGCACAAGTAGCAGAAGAAAAACCAATTTTGATATTAGAAAAACATTATTTTGAATCCTGGACTGATCACTTACATGTGTTTAACTTTGGCAAACTACTTAACCTCTTTGACCCTGAGTTTCCTTTTCTATAAAGTAGACTAAAAGCATCTGCCTTCCAGGAAGTTTCTGAGCAATTACGGATACAAGTGCCTAGTATACTAGCTACATCAGGTATCTATTATTAGTCATCTAGTTCTCGCTTTTTTTATGAAGCATCCTTCGCATCCCAGTGGAAACTTCTCCATACCAGCTTTTGTTAATTTCAGACTCCCTTGTCCTACCTTTTCTCTAAATCACCTCAGCATTTACAACTTCTACTGTCCAGTTTAACAATAAATTATATATGTGTAATTGGTTTTGTTGGTTTTGTTTTGAGACAGGGTCTCCCTGTAGCCCCAGCTGACCAGACTGGCCTTATCTCACAGAGATCCTTCTGCTTCTGCCTCCTGAGTGCTGGGATTAAAGGCGTGTACCACCATGCCCAGTTTATGTATTGTTTTATACCATATTCTCAGTCCCTGATTATATTGGAAGCCTGGGTGTGTGTGTGTGTCATTAAGTCTCAGTATAGCTCATATTGTTGAGTACATTCCAAATATTTAATAAATAACTGGGATGAGATGGTGCTATGAATTCCGTGCATTCTCCAAAGTTCATATGTGGGAAGCCTTATAGCCAAATTCATATGCATCTACTACAGTATTTGGAAATGGGCTCTTTGGGGGGTAATTAGGATTAGGTGAAATGACAGTGAATGTATCCTCCCCTACCCTTTCCTAGGAAGCATCAAGAAGCTTATAGAAGCTGAGTCACTCCAAGATCAGAGATCTTATGCTGTCTGATTGGAGTACTTAGCTCTCCACCACCAGTGTCCACCCTCTGGAACTTTGTGAAGTTCCTTCTCCACTTAGTTTATTTCCTTCCATTTACCCTGGAGTGGAAATTACTTGTGTATGTGAGCAATGTGGGTGCGGTCACTGCCAGTGGTGGTCGTGGCAGCCGCTCCTCTATTCTCGTGGGTGCCGCTCCTTTGTTTTCACGGGTGTTGAGGCTGCTCCTCTGACTGCCCTGGGCTGAGGCCACTCTTCTGTTCCCCCAGTGCTGAGGCAACTCTTCTGCTCGCCTGGTGTCATCCCGGCTTCTGCCCAGTCCTGGACCCCAGGGCTGGTGAGGAGACTGTCAGCAGAGCCACATTCAGACACAGGCTTATATAGGAAGCTTATGCAGGAAGACACAAGCTTATATAGGGGTAGTGGTCCAATCACAGCACAGCAAGTAGGATACCTTAAGAGCATAACAGGTTTAGCGTCCTAATGGGTTTCAGATTACAGAGCCTGGATTCCTGAAAACCACATGACCCTGACTATTGCAATATCTCAGTGTTGCAATTTTGGAATTCCAAGGGTGGTGACTAGGGAGTGGCGCGCTCTAGGCATCAGTCTCATGATCTGCCAATGGGAGCAGATGTCACAAGGTGTTCCTTGTGGCTCCAGCGGTGGGGCTGTTGCCTCTGGCCTGCTGTATGACTGTCAATAAGACTTTCACCCTAGGCTCAAGCCTGTCTTCCACACCTGGTGACTGTAGTGGTAGGAATCAAATGGGGAGGTTATTTTCCAGGAGAAGAAATAGTGGGGAAAAAGCCACATCCCAGAGAGACAATCCCCCAGCATTTTCTTTGGTTTCTTGAATCATGGCAGCAAAAATGCCCCAAAGGCAATGATAGGAACACAGATCGACAGGCAGTAGAAGGAAAGAGGTGAACTTTTGGATTTGAGGTTGGTTGGTGACTGCTCTGCAGGAACCCCATTTTTTCTCAGTGGTGCAGGTCAAATCGAAAGCTGTTCTCCAAAGCACATCTACATCTGCCCAGTTGGTGTGATTTCCAGGGCTCTGTGGGGCCTCTTAAACATCTGGATCATGCCCTAATATTTCACTCTTCATATTGCTTATCACTTGAGATGTCAGAACAGTTGAATGGGATAGGGCAGGAGACAAAATATTTATTAATAACTGGAAGAATCATTTAATCTCAAAATGAAAAAAAATTATTTCCTTAATCTTTCCTTGGGTCACTTTGAGGCAGTGATGCTTAGAACAGACATGAGTAAGTAATAGCTTCTAGTTCTAAGAAGATAATGTGAAAATGCAGATGTGACATAGTCAGTCTGTTTATAATCAGACTAGAAATTTCAACTGTTAAGGTTCTTTAAAATAGAATGGGTTTCAAGGAAAAGTTATGAGCTTCTCTCATGTTGGGGTTGTTCACAGGAGCTTGGTTACCTTATCAGTGGCTATACCACTGAGGAAAATCTGTCACCCTTTTCCAGCAACCATTAACTGATTATAAATCCTCATCCTTCCCTGGAGTTTTAAAAAATATTATTTTAATTTTATGTGTATGAGTGTATTGCCTTCATGTATGTAAGTGCACCCATGTCGTGCAGTACCTGTAGAGGTCAGAAGAGGGTGTTGAATCCCCCAGAACTGGAGTTACGGATGGTTGTTAGCTGCCACATGCATGCCGGGGATGGAACCCAGGTCCTCTGTAAGAGCAATCAGTGCTCTTAACCACTGAACCATCTCTCCAGCCCATTGGAATTTTAAATAGATGCTGTTAAGCCAGCTGGTCTAAGGAAGCCCAAATTCCTACATTGGAAGGATAACTTGAAAACATTGCTTTCTGGAGATGCTAAGACTGGATCAGTTTATATGGCAGACACACTGTTGTTCTAAGGTTAAGGCAGAAGTAATGTGGCAAATGTTCCTTGTTGCCATCCCCCAATCCATCCTCTCATTCCAAAGGAAAATTCATTATTTCCCTCAGTTTAAAATACACAGTTTTGGGATACAGATATCTTTGTGGCATAGTTCTGACCAATGAGATGTGAGGTCAGGTTTTCAGGTGGCCTTCTGGGGAAGCTTATTAAGTGGAGCTGAGCCATCTGTTAAGTGCCTTTTCAGCTTCTATTGTCTGCCTTTATTCTTTTCCCATTTTACTTTTCTGCTGGGAACATACTTACAATTCCTGGAGGAAGAAGAGACATTTTGTGACAAAACCACCTGCTAAAGATGGCAGTGCAGAGAAAGAGAAGCTGAGCCTGGTGCCATCAAGGAGCCTCTTAGTCTGGATTTCATACATGGGACTTTTTCCCTATTAGGAAAAATAAGCCACTCTTCAGTTAAATCACAATAGTTGGCTTTCTGTCACTCACAGTCATATGCTAGTATGTTTATAATCAATGCACAAACTATGATGGGGAGCAGAGAGCTAGGCTGAGATGACTTTTCCATCTCTTACTATCTACGCGGCATCAGACAAGTTTCACAGATCTCACTGAGTTCTTTTTTAATACAGGGTTTCACTGTGTAGCCCTGGCTAACTTGGAACTCAGTATGTAGACCATGCCGGCCTCGAATTTACAGATTCACCTGCCTCTGCCTCCCAAGTATTGGTATTAAAGGTATGTATTGCCATGCCTGGCTCTCACTGAATTAAAAAAGAGTTTTTATGTGTAAGAGTGTATTGCCTGCATGTATGTAAGTGCACCTGTGTTGTGCAATGCCCATGGAGGTCAGAAGAGTACATCAGATTCCCCTGGAACTGTAGTTACTGATGGTTGTTAGTCGCAATGTGGGTGGTGGGAATCAAACCCGGGTCCTCTCTAGTCCTCTTAACTGCTGAGCCACCTCTCTAGTCCCAGCTCTCACTGAATTTGAATTATCCACACTGTTGTATTGGGTTTAGTCCACACTTTAGCTCTCTAGGTGTGTGGAGTCATGACTAGATCTACCAGACTAATGGTGCATGGTGGGAACTAGTTTTGGTGTCTTAGAGGAAGACCCTCTTCCACCGGGTGTTGTCCTGGTGGAGATTCTATGTAGGGGTTGCCCTGTGTCAAGTTTCTGCCTGGGTTTCCAGACCATAACATCCCTGAACTCTAGGTATATACTGCCATGCCTCCACAGCCTTTGCATACTGCAGAACTATCACAAGGACATAGCAAAGGGTTAATATTTGGCCCTATAGAGTTCCAGGCTATATTTAGGCATACTTGAGCCACATCTGGGCGCAGTCAAGGAGTTTTGTGTCAAGGATTGGGGCGTGGATACTTGATACAGTTCTGAGAATGAGAGCTGAGGTCTTGAGAGTGCCTGTCTGAAGTTCTTGTTCTCAAGATAAGACTCTAGACAGATGGACCAGGTCCCCTCATCCTGTAAGATCTCAGGGTAATGCTTTCAGGGTCTTTCTCCCACTGTCTCCTTCTGCTTTTTTTATTTTTATTTTTGCTTTATTTTTATTTTATGTGTATGTATGTATTTGGTGCATGTATGCAAGTGCACCCATGTCATACAGTGCCCATGGAGGACAGAAGAGGGCGTGGATCCCTTGGAACTCAGTTAGGGATGGTTGTTAGCTGCCATGTGAGATTCGAACTTGGGTCTTCTGCAAGAACAACCAGACCTCTTAACCACTGAGCCATCTCTTCAACCCCATTCCACTGTCTTCTTCTATTCAGAGTAATTTCTTTAGCAAGGGTCACTTGACCATATTCCTGATTTCTTCTCTTAAACATGTATTTTTACTTTTAACTAGATCAGGCTGTAAATTTCTACATTTTTTTTTTCATTATTTTCCTTTAAATTACATATTTTTGTCTTTAAATAATTTCTTTCCTCTTATATCTTACTATACATTATATTACATGAAAGTAACTATGCAGTTTCTACAATATTTTGCTTAGAAATTTCTTCCACTTCATCCTAGTTCATTAGAATCAGGTACATCCAACCTGTCATGCAGAGCTGAGGATAGCTATGAATGTGGTTTAAAGCAATCATAAACTTATTTAAAGCACTATAAGACGTGTGTATGTTATGTGTGTGAGTGTGTGTGTGTGTGTGTTTGTAAATCAGTTTTGTGGTGATACGGTATTATCTCTAAGAGATGCCAAAAATTCCACCAGAAAACTGCTAAAAATTAGCACGTTCTTTTAAGGACTAGATAAAACCTTCCAAATACTTTTGACATTTTTGGCCTTTGGAATGGAGTATGTTGCTAAGAGGTCCAAGGACATTGTGAGTGTTAGCCAAGAAACTGCCTACTTTTATTTGGGGTCTTTTTTCCCCAACTGCCTAGCCAATTCCTACCTCCTACTCTTATCACATCATCCTCTAAAGAGGTTACCCAACTTGCTGGAAAGGGAATCAGGACACAGACTGCTCTGGCTTCTTCCAGGCTGAACAGGGATGCAGGGTGAGGTAATTGGAGTACCTCTTCAGTGGGTCTATCTAAAAGACTCCCAAATTGCCTAACTCTTATCTCTATGGGGAAAAGTCCTTGAATTGTGAATAGGAGATGTAAAGGAGAAGTAAAGGCAAGAGTAATTAGCATTACAAGCTTCAGACAGGAAACTAGAAAAAAGTCAAAACAGTAACACACTCCAGAGCAAGAATTCATCTCTTTCACTAGTGTCTGCAAGCTTCTAGGTTCACAGTTGAGTTAATATAGTTATACAATATTGAACTCAGTATAAGCCCTGTAAGACATAAATTTGAATGAGTTTTTAACCTTTAAAAAAGATTTCCATTTCATTTTAGAATATATTGTTCCTTGCAGAAAAACTCATTGTTTTTGCTACTATCCCTGAGAAGTTGGTGCATACATCTCTAATCTGTATGTATCTGATTATTACTACTCATAATGGGTTGCACTTGGCTCCTTGGCTCCTGTGTATGTCTATAAAGTCATCGGGTAGATTTCAATGGTAATGTTTATCATCTCTACTAATTAACAGGCAATGTTTATCACCTCTACTAATTAGCATGATGTAAATTTCCATGCTTCTTCAAATATAGCACATTTTTAAAAATTTGATTTTTTTTTGTGTGTGTGTGTGAGTGTGTATCACACAGAACATCCCAAACCATCTTATTTAACTATGCACTCACTTCCCAGATGGTACCCTCCCATAGCCTCCCCCCCCCACTAGAGCCCTTATACTCTGATATCCCTGCTACTGTCTGCTGTGTTGTCAGCACCCCAGCCATTCCCCACTACTTGGCCTTCTGGTGAATCTAGTCAGCCTGTCTAGAGGTCTTTGTTTTAGGAGGGTCAGCTGTTCCTCATCTAGCAGCAATCAGTTATCAATATTCCTTTAGATAAGATTGGGGTCTGCTGTTCATTTTCCCAGTTCTGTGCTGGATTACTATCTGGGAGTCCCTTGGGCCACTCAGGCCAACAGCTCAAAAGAAGGTGTCTCCTATCTGGCCTTGTTGCTTGTTATGTAGCCTTTAGCTATGCATATGGACTCTTAAGAAATTATATTGGCCTCTTTAATCTTTGGTTATATTTTCCTTTTGGGTGTTTAAGGTGATACAGTTGGCCCAGATAAACCAATTTATTTTTACTCTTAAGGTTGTTTGAAGATCTGTTCCTCAGGGGTCACATGGGCTTGGGTTGAACTCCTGGCTCCTTTCTTTACCAGTTCCGTCTATGTGAAGATAAGGCAAAGGTCCAGCTCAACCATAGCTGGCTTCGCTTGGAAGCATGGAGGAAATGATTCCTCAGTGTTGACCCTCCTCTTTGTAGACTCGACACTGGACCCAAACTAGGAGAGAACAGTGGGGGAGCTGGGAGGGTGAATGAGGCTGGGAGCGTCAA
>NW_008351633.1:776937-781013 GCF_000622305.1 Nannospalax galili | reverse complement strand
TAGGTTGCTTCCATCTCTTAGCTATTGTGAAAAGAGCAGCAACAAACATGGATGTACAAGCGTGTCTGCAATATGATGAGTTCTTTGAGTATATGCTAAGGAGTGGTATAACTTCCTCAAAGGGTAGGTTCATTTGTAGTTTTTTAAGCGTTCTCCACACTGCTTTCCATAAGGGTTGAACAAGTTTGCAGCCCCACCAGCAGTGGATGAGCGTTCCCCTTTCCCCATATCCTCTCCAATATTTGTTATCATTTGTTCTATTGAGCTTAGCCAGTCTGACTGCGGTAAGATGAAATCTTAAAGTGGTTTTAATTTGCATTTCCCTAATTATTAGTGATGTTAAACATCTTTTAAGATGCTTCATAGCCATCTTTACTTCTTTTGAGAACGCTACAGCTCCTTAGCCCATCTAAGGGTTACTTGTCTTGATTCTCTGTTTTCTGAGTTCGTTATATATTCTGGATATTAAACCTCTGTCAGATGTGTCACTGGTGAAGATTTTCTCCCATTCTGTGGGTTTTCTGTTCGCTTCCCTGGTTGCCTCCTTTGATGTGCAGAAGCTTTTTAGTTTAATGAGGTCCCATTTATTAATTCTTGCCCTTGTTTCCTGAGCAACTGATGTCCAGTTTAGAAAATCCTTTCCTACACCTATAGCTTGTAGGTTTTTCCCAATTTTTTTTTCTAATAGTTTCAGAGTTTCAGGCTTTACATTGAGGTCTTTGATGCATTTCGAATTGACTTTTGTGGAGAGAGATAGATAGGGGTTTAGTTTTATTCTTCTACAGGTGGAGATCCAGTTTGCTGAACATGCTGTCTTTGTTCCAGTGAATATTCTTGGCCCTTTTGTCAAATATCAGGTAGCTGAAATTGCATTTACTCACATTTCAGTTTTTAATTTTGTTCCATTGGTCTATGGTTCTATTTTTGTGCCAGTACCATGTTGTTTTTATGACTATACTCTGTAATACAGTTCAACATCAGGTATAGTAATCACCCTGGCATTGCTCTTAGTGCTCAGGGTTGTTTTGGCTATCCAAGGTCTTTTGTGCTTCCATATGAGTCTTGATGTTTTTTCCCCAATTTTGTGAAAAATGTCATGGGGATTTTGTTTGGCATTGCATTGAATCTATAAATGACTTTTGGTAGGATGGTCATTTTCACAATATTATTTCTTCCATTCCATGAGCATGGGAGGTTCTTCCATCTTCTGAAGTCTTCCTCAATCTCTTTCTTTACAGATTTAAAATTTTCTTTGTAGAGCTCTTTAATATCTTTGGTCAGGTTTATTCTGAGATATTTTATTATTTTTGCAGCTAATGTGAAGGTGAGTGTTTCCATGTGCTCTTTCTCCGATTGCTTGTTGTTGGTATACAGAAAGGCTACAGACTTTTGTAGGTTAATTTTGTAACCTGCAACTTTACTGAACGTGCTAATAATTTTTAGCAGTTTTCTGGTGGAATTTTTGGCATCTCTTAGAGATAATACCGTATCACCTGCAAAAAGGGATAATTTGATCTCTTCCAATTATTACTCCTTTAGTTTCCTTTTCTTGTCTTATTGCTCTTGCAAGAGTTTCAAGTACTATGTTAAAGTGAAGTGGAGATAGTGGACAGCCTTGTCTGGTTCCTGATTTCAATGGGAATGCTTCCAGTTTTTTTCCATTTAGAGTGATGTTGGATGTGGGTTTATTATATATGGCCTTAATTTTGTTGAGATATCTTCCCTCTAGTCCAATTCTAGTTTCCTCTAGGACTTTGAACATTAATGCATGCTGAATTTTGTCAAAAGCCTTTTCCGCATCTCTTGAAACGACAATGTGGTTTTTGTCTTGTCTTTAAGTCCATTTATACTATTAATGACGTTTCTTGACTTGCATGTATTGAACCATCGCTGCATCACTGGAATAAAGCCTATTTGATCATGGTGAATGATCTTTCTGATGTGTGTCTGTGTGAGGTTTGCAAGTATTTTGTTGAGAATATTTGTATCTATGTTCATTAAGGATATGGGTCTATAGATTTCTTTTTTGGTTGTATCTTCACCTTGCTTTGGTATTAGAGTGATGCTGGCTTCACAAACAGAATTTGTAAGTTCTCCCTCTATTTCTATCTTTTTGAATAAATAAATAAGTACTTTTGTACATAGATCTTCTTTAAATGTCTGGTAGAATTCTGCTCTAAGTCTATCTGGTCCTGGCCTTTTCTAGTTGGGAGGTTTTGTATTACTGTTTCAATTTTCTTATGTGTTATAGGTCTATTTAAGCTATTAAACTCTTCTTGGTTTAGTTTTGGTGGTTTCCATGCCTTTAGGTATCAGACCATTTCTTTTAGGTTTTCAGCTTTAGTAGCAGATAGGTTTTGAAAGTATTCCTGTATGATGTTCTGTATCTTTCTGATGTCCGTTGTGATGTTTCTCCTTTCATCTCTGATTTTGTTGATTTGGGGGGTGCTCTTTCTTTTGATTAACTGAGCTAGGGGTCTCTCAATCTTGTTGATCTTTTCAAAGAACCAGGTCTTGGAGTTGTTGATTCTTTGTATTGTTGTCTTTGTTTCTAATTCATTAATTTCTGCTCTGATTTTTGTTATTTTTTCTTGTTTGCTGGGTTTGGGTTTCATTTGCTGTTGCTTTCCAAGTGTCTTGAGTTGCAATGTTAAGTTGTTTATTTGTGTTCTTTTTGATTTTTTTAATGTAGGCACTTGGAGCTATAAACTTCTCTCTAAGGACTGCTTTTAAAATTTAATTCCAGGAATACTTTTATTTCTTTCTTAATTTCTCTTTTGACCCATTCATCATTCAGTAGTGTGTTGTTTAATCTCCATGTGTTCATGTGGTGATTAGGGCTTATTCAGGTGTTGATTGTAAACTTTATTGCATTGTGGTCTGATAGAATGAATGGAATTATTTCAGTCTTTTTGTATTTGTTGAGGTTTGTTTTGTGCCCCAGTGTATGGCCGATTTTGGAGAGGGTTCCATGGGGTGCTGAGTAGAAAGTATGTTTTTTTGGTGCTTTGGTGGAATACTTGGTAGTTGTCTGTTAGGTCCCTTTGATATATGGTATTGTTTAATTCAGATGTCTCTCTGTTAACTCTCTGCCCTGTTGACCTATCTAATGGAGACAGTAGGGTATTGAAGTCACTTACTATGAATGAGTTGGGATTAATCTGCATCTTAAAGTTCTGCAGTATTGTTTTTATGAAGGTGGGTGCACCAGAGTTTGGTGAATATATGTTCATGATTGTAATACTTTCTTGATTCATTGTTCCTTTAATCAGAATGAAGTAATTCTCTTTATCTCTTCTGATTAGTTTTAGTTTAAAGTCTATTTTGTCAGATATTAGAATTGCTATGCCTGCTTTTTTCTTAGTACCATTCTCTTGGTATATTTTTTTTTTCCATCCTTTCACTTTAAGATAGTATTTGTCCTTGAAAGTGAGATGAGTTTCTTGCAGACAACAAAAAAGTTGGGTTTTGTTTCTTAATCCATTCACCTAGTCTGTATGTTTTGACTGGGGAGTTCAGTCTGTTTATATTTAAAGTTATTAATGAAAGATGAGTATTGAATCCTGTCAATTTTATTTCTCTTTACATTCTTGATATAGCTGTACTTTTCCACAGTTATACCTTCATTGAATTTCTTTTTACAACCCCTTAGGTATAGTTGTTCCTTTTTTCAGCTCTTTGTTTTGCTTCCAGAACTCTCTGAAGGGCTGGCTTTGTGCATATGAATTCAGTCTTTAGCCTATTTATGTCATGGAAGATTTTCTTTCCCCTTCAACTATAATAGACATTTTGGCTGGGTATAGTAATCTGGGTTGGCATCTGTGGTCATTTAAAACTGGGAATACTTTGGTCCAGGCTCTTCTGGTTTTCATAGTTTGCACTGAAAACTCAGCTGTAATCCTAATGGGTTTTCCTTTGTATATGACTTGTTGTTTCCTTTTGCAGCTTTCAGTGTTGTCTCTTTGTTTTGTACATTTAGTGTTTTCACTCTGATGTGCCATGGAGAGTTTTTTTTCTGATCCTGTCTCTTTGGTGTTCTATATGCTTTTTGTATTTGTATGGGGATATCCTTCCCT
>NW_008351633.1:764172-776914 GCF_000622305.1 Nannospalax galili | reverse complement strand
CCTGTATGCCTATGATTCGCAAGTTTGGTCTTTTTATGGTATCATTCAATTCCTGCATATTCCATTCTTGTGATTTCTTAAATTTTTCATAATCTTTGCTTGCGTGGTCTAGTTCATCCACTTTATCTTCCAGTCTTGATACTCTGTTTTCTATTTCATTTATCCTACTTATGAGGCTTTCTCCTGTCATTTCTGATTGGCTTACTGAGTGTTTCACTTCCTTTTTCATTTCAGCCTGAATATTCTTCAATATTTCTAACTCTTTTCTGAATTCATTCAGAAGTTTATCCCTATCTTCCTTCAGTTCTTTGATTTCTTTTTTTCTGTGTTCTTTAAATTCACTGAATTCTTTTATCATGTTTATAACTGTTATTTTGAGTTCCATGTCCTGCATTATCTCTGGGGCGGGGGGGTTCTCATCGCAGTCCTCTAGAGGACTATTGTTATTTGGTAGGTATATGTTATTTTGGTTTTTCATGTTATTATTTTTTCTCTGTGATTTTGACTTGTGAATTTCTTTTGTTGTTTCTGATTCTTGTGTGAGACTCAAGCCTTCAAGTTTAGGTCTGCTTCTTTTTGTGAACTTTATGTGTCTTTGTGGTTTACTTTTTGTGCTTGATAATCTGGTTCCTCTAAGCTTCTAGTTCTCTCCTTTGATTTTATATTGGAGTGGCCAGATTGCTTTTGTCTTCAGGAGTTCCCACAGAGGCTCAAGTCAGATGAGGATCAGATGCTCTCAGGTTTCTCCTAAGGTCTGGATTCCTCTAGGAAAGTTTTTGGCCTCAGGAATTTGGGGGTTGGACTGCCTTGGGAGCCAGACCCAGGAATGATGTTGATCTAGGGCAGCTGGTGGTCGTGCCTCCAAGAGATTTAAAGGAGGATGGGGGCATGAAGCTGCCCCAAGGACTCCTGGGGACTGCACTGAGGAGCTGGGTTGGTCTGGATGCAAATGTCCTGGAAGAGGAAAGGTCAGCCCCAATGACCAGGAAAGAGGCTGGCGGGTTGTGCCGGCCCAGGGAAGTAGAGGGAGGTGAGGGTGGGGCCAGGCTCAGAGTGCTCCTGGCAACCCCAGAAGGAACTGAGTTGGTCTGGGTGCAAAGGATCAGGAAGCATTGCTGGTCCCCCAGGTTTCTGGGATGCCAAGACAAGGAATCAGACAGGACCCAGGCTAGGAAGAGAGACCGGCTGGGGAGATGGGAGGGTGAATGAGACTGGGGGAGTGAAGGCACGGAGGGTATGATCAACTTACCCTGGAGAGAGAGGCCTGTGGGTCCTGATTTCGTTTCTTAATCCATTCACTTGTCCTGTGTCTTTTGACTGTGGAGTTCAGTCCATTGATATTAAGGTTATTATTGAAAGATGTGTATTGGTTGCAGAAATTCTGATTGCTGTTTGTGTTCTTTGTCAATTTTGTGTTTCCTCAATTATGACTTTATTTATTTTCTTTTGTTGACCCAGGTTATATTTGTTTCTCTCTCTGCTCTCTGTATTGCTTCAAGTATGCTTTGAAGGGCTGGTTTTGTGGACATGTATTCTTTCAGTCTATTCGTGTCATAGAAGATTTTTCTTTCCCTCCTCAACTATAATAGATGATTTTGCTGGGTAACGTATTCTGGGCTATCATCTATTGTCATGTAGAACTGGAAATATCTTGGTCTAGGCTCTTCTGGCTTTCATGGTTTGCATTGATAAATCAGCTGTATTTCTGATGGGCTTTTCTTTGTATGTGACTTGTTTTTCTTTTGCTGCTTTCAGTATTCTCTCTTTGTTCTATACATTTAGTGTTTTTAACTATGATATGTCATGGGGAGTTTCTTTCCTGATCCTTTCTACTTGGTGTTCCATGTGCTTCCTATATTTGTATGGGGATGTCTTTCCTTGATTTCGGGAAATTCTCTTGTACAATACTGTTTAAGATCTGGTCAATACCATTAACCTGAAATTCTTCTCCTTCCTCTATGCCTATGATACATAGATTTGGTCTTTTCATGGTGTTGTCTACAATCTCTTGCATATTCCATTCCTGTGTTTTTAAAAATTTTACATAATCTTTGAGTGGTCCAGTTCTTCAACTTTCTCCTGCAGTGTTGATATTCTGTTTTCAGTTTCATTCATTCTAGTGATGAGGCTTTCCCCTGTTGTTTCAAGTTGGCTTATTGAGTTTTGTACTTCCTTCTTCCTTCTTCTTCTTTCTGCCTGAGTTTTCAATGTTTCTGTTTTGTGAATTCATTCAGAAGTTTATCCCTATCTTCTTTCAGTTCTTTGATTTGTTTGTTCGTGTATTCTTTAAATTCATTGAATTCCTTGATCGTGTTTATGATTGTTCTCTCAAATTTAGGGTCCTGGGTTATCTCTAGGGGGTTCTCCTTGTAGATCTCTTCTTCAGGACTGGTGGAGTTTGGTGGGGATATAGTGTTTTGGCTTTCCATTTTATTATTCTTTACTTGTGATTTTGCCATGTGGATTTCTGTTGTTGTTTGTGATTCTGATAAGAAAATTAAGTTGAAGTATGTTTTTGTTTGTAGTATTGGGGTGCCTGTGTCCTTTCTGTATTGGTTATGCAAAACTGGTTTGTCCAGGTTTCAGGTTCTCTCAGGTTTTATTTTGGAGGGAACGGATGGCTTCAGGAGCACCTACAGAAGCCCAAGTCAGGTTATAATTAGATACAGTCAAGCTTCCTTCTAAGGTTTGGGCCCCTATTAGCAGGAACTCATAGACAATTTGGGAAATTCCCTAAACGGGGGCTGATTTTGGACTCTCAGTTGGTCTACTGTGTTCTGAGCCCCTATGCCAGAGTGAGGCCAGAACTCAGCACTCTCTGGCAGTGTGCCAAGATCACAGGGGCTACACCAATGGAGGTAGGAACCCACCCTGTCAGGCTGTTAGGATCTCAGCCTTAGCCTACCAAAGCCAGGTCTGCCCTGGGGACTTGGGAGGGGCCTCACAAATTCCCAGGTAGGGGTATGGGTGTGGCGCAATTAGAGGAAGCTCACCACCACATGGAGGTAGGATCTGGGTGCTCTCAGTCTGTCCCCTGCATTCTCAGCCCCTATGCCAGAAGGAGGCCAGAACCCAGTGCTTTCTGGCCATATGCCTCTCCACTGTTCTTGATCATATTTTATACCTCTCTCCTATCTATACCCTCACTGATACCCCCCACCCCCTGCTGGAATTCATGCATTCTGTTGTGTAGTGTTTGTTAAGGCCTATTGAGTCAAGTTTGTGCCCCCAAATGTCCCTCAGAGTGAATCTATCCACTGGAGCCTGGTCACTCTATCTAGCATCTCTTCCTTAAAGAAGACCTACTTTCCCTCACTGTATTAGTCAGGGTTCTCCAAAGAAACAGAACCGGTAGAATGAATATGTATAGAGATTTATCAGCTTAGCTCACAGGATAGAGTCCGAGTAGTCCAACAATGGCTGCACCACACTGGAGAGGCTGAGAATCCGTAGTCGCTCAGTCTACAAGGCTGGATGTCTCAGTAGTCCCAATCCGGTGCTGAAGGTCTGACAAATTCCAAAATATCAGCTAGTCTTCAGTCTACAACAGCACGACGAACTCACCAGCAAGAGAGAAAGCAAGCCGCAAAAAGCCCCGAGTTCTCCTCTGCCTTGGTCTTTTATACCAGCTGTCATCAGAAGGTAACGCCCACATTTAGGGTGTGTCTTCCAGCTTTAGATGATCCAATCAAGAAGATCTCTTTCATTTCAGTTAATCTCAGATCCAATCAAGTTGACACCCAGGATTAGCCATCACAGTCACCAACAGTGATCAGTTGCCAATAGTTACTTAGCTAAGGTTTTGGCTTCTTAACCATTTCCCCACTTCTATGCTGGGTTTTGTCTGGTCTGAGTTTCCATGAGTCTTGTGCATGCTGTCACCATTGCTGTAAGTTCATATGAGCTAGTTCCCAGTTGTCTGGAAGACTCTGTTTCTTTGTGGTCATACATGTACTTTATACATAAAAATTTGGCCAGGCATGTGTGGTGGTGCATTCCTTTATTCCCAGAGCCTAGAAGGCAGAGATAGGCAGATATCTGTGAATTTTAGACCAGTCTGGTGTACATAGCAAGTTCTAGGCCAACAGAGCTACATAGTAAAACCTTGTCTGAAAAGAAATTCAAATATGGGCGTTTAATGAAAAGGACTTGAAGACAACTTCAAGCATTACCAGCATCTTTATCACTTGGGATGCTTGTTAGGAAAGCAACAACTCTGTGTTAGGGTCCTGAAAACTTTAAAAAAATACTGAGATGACTCTTACAGCTGCCCAAGTTTTAGACTCAATCATTAGAGGCAATTATGTTTATAACTCCAAGAATTATGGGAGCAATTTCATCTAGGAGTTGGAACTCTTAGTATTTATATTCTTTCTTTTAAAAACAAATTTATTATTAATTTTATATGTATGAGCGTTTTGCCTGCATGTGTGTAAGAACATCATGTATGTACAGTGCCCTCGGAGGTCAGAAGAGGGCATCAGATCCCATGGAAATGGAGGTATGGACAATTGTTAGCTGCCATGTGGATGCTGGGAACTGAACCTGGGTCAGCAAAAGCAGGCAGTGTTCTTAACCATCCAGTGTCTCTCCAGTTTTGGGGAGATGATAATGGCTTCCAGAAAATATAGTACATGAGCTGGAGGCCAAGAAATTACCCAAGAGATGAATGTTCTAGGCAGATGAACTGACTACCTAAGACTTAGTGCATGAAAGGGGTAGAAAGAAAGAAAAGCTGGGAAGAGCTAGAAAGTTGGAATGGTTTGGTTTTTCTGTAGTGTTAAGTTTATATTGGGAAGTCAGAAAATGTGAGTGGAGCACAGCCATGCAAAGGAGTTAGGTTTATATACTTAGTGAGTAAGACATGGAAGAATTATGAGGCAGAAAGATACTCAAGATTTATGTCTGAGATCATTCCAGCAGCAGACTAGATAACAGATTGAAGGTAACATCAGCCTGCAGGAAGAGGACACACACACACACACACACACACACACACACACACACATACACAGAGAGAAAGAAATAGAGATAGAGAGAGCTACATCAAGATGCAGAGGAAGGATATGCAAAGTGGCATTAAAAGTAGTTGCCTAAGGGCTGAGAATGGGAGCTTGGTGTGCAAGGAGGGAGAGGATGGAGATGGGCATGGGAATAAGATTTTTCAATGAATTTCCTTTTATATAGTTATTTTTCAAACCACAACTGTGTTACCTACTTAACACATTAAATCAAAAAGCATAAATTCCCACCTGACTTTAATGGAGTAAGCTTCAGACATGTTCAATGGTTCCCACACGAAGCTTTAAGGCCTCCATTCCTATGAGCAACTCATGCCTTTTTTTGGGTATTTTCCTTCTGTCCATCCCCCTTGGATAATTCCCACTTGAATGGTCATTTCCTTCCTCTTTCTTTATTAGCCCCATTTGCTACATTCTCTTCCTTTGTCTTCCCACGGGATGCTATAGCTATCCCTGTTTTTTTTTTTTTTTTTTTTCTATAAGCTGTAATGTTGGCTTCCTTGTCTTCCTACTCATTAGACTGTCTTCCCTTTGCACTGTTTATAGCTCATATATGCTCAAGAAAAGTTTGTTCAATGAATCTTGCTATATAGGTGCAGTGACTTTATGCTTTGGACTTTATGTTCAGTTTATACCTCAAACTTTTCTACCCTTAAGTACCATTCAGGCCAATGTACTGATCTATTCTCATTTCCCCCTTAAGTACACACTTAACTGTTCCCCTATTCTCGTATTAGTTTTCCGAGTAGAGGAAGAAGCAGCAGTCCTTCAGGTTTGATGTGGACATGAACATTTGTACATGATTCCAGGCCAAAATGAAACCAGCAGCCTTAAAGAAAGTTGAGATGCTTCTCCTTTAACTAGATTGGGAGCTCTCTGAAGGAAGAGACTGTATTTTCCCACCTTTGTGCCATGGTATCTTGCATAGTAACCTAGGGAACACTATGTGCTCAATAATACAGTATATTTTGCTTTGTGTTGAGGGTTTCTGTTGAGAGTTGTAGACCTCTGAATTTTGAAATTTACGTGATTTAACATACAAAGAAATAGGACAATAGTTAAGAATATGGAATTGAGAGACTGGTAAAGCTGTATTTAAATTCCTTTTTCACTGTTAACTGTGTGACTGTGGCTAAACCCTTATGTAAGCCTGTTCTCATTTGTAAAACATGTACAGTCTGTTAGGGTTATTAAGACAATTCAATGGATAACCAAACTAAAGGCCTTAGCATGTGCTGGATACTTGGTATGTGCTCAGTGTTACCTCATTTGAACACATTATGTTCAACATATTATACAGCTATTATACTAAAAATTTTGCAAGGCCAGGTCAGTGGTAAGGGTGTTAAATTTGCAAAAGGTGAAGGAGCTTCAACCAAGAGAGGAAGGAACTAGGGAAGAGACTGGATGAAAAGCCAGCTGAGGACGCTTGCCTCTCAAACTGAGTTTATTGAAAGTGCTAAAATTGAAAGACAAGAGAAACAGAGCCTTGGAGTTGTGGATACCAAGCATCACGTAATGGTTAAAGCAAAGTGCCTTGCTGGCTGGTTGGCCGTGTGCTCCTTATCTCTGAAATGCAGCCTGGTATACCTCTATCTGATTCATCTCCAGCAATATGCTCTTTTTGTGGGTGGGGAGGACAGGAGAGGATAACAAAGGAAGCCTGGAGGATTTCAAGGAGAGAGTAATTGAGGGGAGGACCAAATAGACTTGTTTCCAGTGTCTTTTAACTCTTTGCCAGGAACTCAGATGAGGCAAAGCATTGGTTTATTCAGTTTTTATTCAGCTCAGTGCTCTGTTGACAACAAAGTCTGTCTGAGTCACAGGGGGTCAAGTGACTGTAGCCTCTCTGATGAGTCATTGTCTCGTTTCCACTAATGTGGCAGCAGCTGGAGGAGACTTATTTGCTGAGAGACAGCTCCAGCTGTCTGCAGGTACAGACTGTCTCCTGTGTGTCAGAGCTTACTAGCAGAGAGCAGCGACCTTGATTCCAGAAGCCTTTGTGCCCATGGCAGGTCCTCACATGAAGCAAGCAGTGGGGATTGTGTGGTATAATGTGAGGATGGCCTTTGCTCTGATTTGGTATCATGAATAGCAAGTGTTTAGAATTGGAGCCCAAAAGATGGAGCAAGAGATGGTTAGAAGGTGAGATCAAGACTAACATATAGCACTCAGTATCCCAGTGACACAGATGGTATATCCATTATGGGCAACTGAAGAGAACTTAGCAGAAAGACTATTCACAAAGGTATGAGCAGGGTTCTCGAAAATGAGCAAGGGGTGGTGCAGGATCTCAGAGAGAGCAAGTGGGGAATCATGACCCAGCTGAAGAAGCAAGAGGGAGATCCTTCCATTGGCCAGATCTAACTGGAAGCTGGAGAACAGGTGAGCTGTTGTTGCAGGCTGTGCAGGCCAGTGTCTTGGGGAAGAGAGCAGGATGGAGAAGGGAGAGAATAGCTTTAGGGGGTCAACAGGAAAGACCTGGCACAAGTTACTAGCCAGGCAAGTCAGTCGGCACTAGAGTTTTCAGTTTTTTTTAGTTGTAAAGTGGGAAGTATCATTCCACCTACTTCAGTGTTGAGAATGAATGAGATCAAGAATTTGAAGGGCTCTGAAGGACTTTGCAAATGTTGGGCGTGAGGAGGTGGGATGGCTATTAAATGTCAAGGAGAGGGGACACAATATTAACTGCCAGAGTAAATTTCTTACTTCCTGTTTGCCCACTAGCTATTCTGGAGACTGTACTAAATATGTACACTATGTCTGATGCTTGGATGATCATGGTGAATGAAGATGGGTGGGCTCTAAAAAATAAGGCAGCACAAATACCATCCTCCTTTCTACTGAGCCACTTAACAAACATTTCTTAAGGACCTTCGCCCTACTATGTCTGGTATTAGACATTAAAAGAATAAGAAATGTGATTGACATATGCAAGGTATAGCCACTGCTCTTCTAAAGCTTGCCATCTAGTTACAAAGAAAGATATGAAACTATGTGGTTTATAAGTGCCTATGCCAATATATGAAACATATATAAAATATGAGATACCTAGCTGCAAAAAGGAATGCAGTCACATCTGCATAATGAAGCAACAGAGGTATGAGTGATTAGCGTTGGGTAGGGCAGTCCACAGGGGCATGCAGAATAATGGACATGTACATTGGAAACTGATCTTGACTCATCCAGGAGGATGTTTCAAAGAATGTTTTTTCCAACCCTGCTCTCTTCCCTAGTCTCAGAGCTGCTGTGGTGGTGAATATTGTGAACTTGCTAGGACTTAAAATCACTTAGAGTTCAAGCTTCTGGGCATGAGGGGATTATTTAGATTAGGTTAGTTTCTGGGCATGTCTGTGAGGGATTATCTAGATGAGGCCAATTGAGGTAAGAAGAGCCAATCTAAGTGCTAGACCAAATAAAAAGGAGAAATCTAGCTGAGCATTAGCATTCATAGCTCTGCTTCCTGAGTGCAGATGTGATGTGACCAGCTGCCTCAAGCTCCAGCCACCATCACTCCCCCACCATGTTGGACTGCATCCTAGAACTGTGAGCCCAAATGAAGCCTTCCTTAAGTGGTTTCTGTTAGGTATTTTCTCACAGTCATATGACAACTAGGTAATACAGCTGCAGACATACAAGGGTTAGACTTCCAAAGACCAAAAAACAGCAGTGCCACATGGCAGCTTAAAACAAAGGACTGCCACACCTCATCCAGGGCTGTGGATGCTGTGCTGTGCATAAGCTTAAATGTGCCCTCTACGCCAAATTTTTCCCTATATTAGCTTTCTTATTGAGGTAAAATTCACACACTATAGGATGGTCATTGTAAGGTGCAATTCAGTGGCATTTAGTGCATTCACAGTGCTGTGCAGCTACCATTACTCTCTGGTTATAAGACATTTTCATTATTCCCTAAAGAAACCCTCTATGTCAAGCAGTCACTCCCTATATCATCTGCTCAGCTGAGGTTGTATCTCAATAGATTTATTCTACATATTTTATATAAATTGAAGCATAAAATCTGTAATCTTTATATTTTGGTCTGGATTTTTTTTCACTTAGCATGTTTTAAAGATTTATCTAGGTTATTGCATGTGTTGGCATGTCATTGCTTTTTATGGCTGAATAGTCCAGCGTGCAGACATACTACATTTTGTTTGCCCATCCATCATTCGATAGAAATTTGGGTTCTTTTTGTCTTTTGGTTATTGTAAACCATGCTATAATGAACATTTGTGTGAGGGGTCTTTTTGAATACCCATTTCCTATTCTTTTGGTTATATACCCAGATGTGGATTTGCTGGGTCATATAGTGACACTGTATTATCTTGTTGAGGAACTGCCATCTGTTTTCTATAGTGGCAGCATTATTTTATCTGTCTGCCAGCAATGTGTTAGAATTTCAGCATCTCCACATCTCCACAAGTACTCTTTACCACTTAAAAAGTTTTAGTCATCCAATATCTCCTTGTAGTTTTGATTCATATTTTTTTGGAGACAAAACATGTTCTGCAAATTTTCATTTCTTGTATTGTAGTTCAACTGAAATATTTCAAATTGATATTCTTTTGCCCTTGAGTAGCAGAATTTAGGTGGCAAGTTGTCATGTATAGATTTTGTTCTCTCTTTGAGTCACATGGAACAGGCAACTCTTTCCAAATTGAGCACAGTAAACACTCCTAGGTGATGATGTGGGTGTGGAAATAGATGAAGTTTTTCAAAGACAATATTTATTAAAACTGTGCTGTTAACGGAGCATTGAATTTTTTGCCCTGAAGTTTCATTTTAAAGCCTGTCCTAGGAAAACAAATGGGACAAACAGCAAATCTACCACTCTGGGATTGAGTATCTCTTAATAGTAGTTCACCAAAACTCCATCTTTTCTTTTTTTCATTTTATATTTTATTTATTATTTTAATTTTATATATATGAGTGTGTTGCCTGCATGTATGTAAGTGTACCTGTAACGTGCAATATCTGCAGAAGTCTAAAGAGGGCACTTGGATCCCCTAGAACTGGAGTTATGGGCAGTTTCTAGCTGACATGTGGTTCTTGAAACTGAACATAGGTCCTCTGCAAGAGCAGCCAGTGCTCTTAATTGTTAAACCATCTCTCCAGCCCCCAAAGCCCATCTTTTCAATGTGTCTTTGTCACTGAGTGACCTCTGACCTTTGACAAGACCCTCAACTTGTCTTCTGTATTAAGACAGGCTTCTGTGCTTCATCCCATCAGCTCAAGTATGGAAGAACATGAAACCTTCCCCAAGAAGAAACCCACAAATGGGTCAATTGTGATCAGGTGGTGAGTTCTCAAATGAGCCATGCCTTTTGACATCTCTGGCTTGGCCTGGATTTCTCCTTCAGTATGGCCATTACCCCTTCCTAATGCCAGTCTCTCAAGGTGAATAGGTATTCAGGTGTGTCCTGTTAGAAAAAAGAAAATTGAACATACTGAGAATAGTCTCACATCACAGTTAGGTTTTTAACAAAAATAGATTTGCATTAAAACAGAAATGTGGAAAATGTTATGAAAATAGGAACTATTTTGTATGATGCCTTTCTAAATAAACAGGTTGGCTTTCTAGAATTGTCAAGTTTAGCTGAGTTCAGAAACAAAATAATACAGCATGGAGGTGCTCAGCTGTGGAGGGGTCTCCAATCAGATTCTGGTTCAATTTCTCCTGCTAGTTATTATTTTTTTTCCTTACTTCTAGAAGTCCACATTTCTTCCCTAATACTTAACCTTTACTCTGATAATTGGGAACATTCTGAAATGTTTTTGAGAGAGCAAACTAAATCTTTGTATGATAAAAATTTCAATCCCTGTCTCAAAAAATGATAGCTTTCTGACCCTACCAATCACTGAATTATACCCAATGTTCCCTGAGTTAATTACCCAGTTACTTAGGGCTCTTGCTGGAGGCATCTGGTAAACTGGGAGGTATACGGATGAATAAGAATTTTCAGGCCTTTTATTTTTCCCAGAAGTAAAATTATGCTAAAATTATTATTGTGGTAGGGGCAGGAGACAGTGAAGGAGGATTGCAAGTCTCCAGGTAGAGGATTTTGAGAAGGTTCGTCCTGTCTTCTGTTCCCACTCTACTTCCTCTGAGATCGACAAATAGTCCCTGGATGAATCCACTTTTGATGTTTACATGAGGTTTTCTATGAATGAGTTATAAGATCTTCCAGATGTGGTCATTATCTTTATCTGGATCAGAGACTTCATTACTTTCCTTTCTTTCCAGTTTCACAAGTGGCTCTTTCCATACTTTTGTGGATTCATCAGTGTAATCTGCAATCATGCTGATTTTGAGTTGTTGCTAGTCTTGAGCATTCTGAAATAGATGCTCTCTTTCTGTAACACAGTAACATAGCCCAGATTGATTTATTCCTCATAGTTCTGGAGGCTGGGAAATCTAGTATCAAGGTGCCAACACCTGTCAAGGGCCTTCTTGCTGTGTTGTCTTATGACAGGTGGTGACAGAGGGCTGAACTTGAATTTTTTTTTTTTTTTGTCTTTTTGAGCCAGGGTCTCCCTGTAGCCCGAGCTGTCCTGGAACTCACTGTGTAGACCAGGCTGGCCTTGAACTCACAGAGATCCACCTGCCTCTGCCTCCCAAGTGCTGGGACTACAGGCATGAACCACTACGCCTGGCTTTGAACTTGAATTTTTTAAAAAAATTATTTATTTAATAACCACATACATAGAAGAAGCATTTCATTATATCAGCATTGACATATTTAAAAAAAATTTTCTGAGCTAGGCTGTATCTCTTACAAAATTGTGCATTTTTAGGTTTACAGTTGAATTATTACAGTTATACAATGTTGTACTCAGTATAAACCCTATAAGACATAAAATTAAATGAGGTTTTAACCTTTAAAAAAGATCTCCATTTCATTATTAAAATATAGAGTTTCATGCAGAAAACTTCATTTTTAATGCAATTGACATTAAGATGTTTGCACATGTGTTTCTAATCTCTATATATCAGATTATTACTAGTCACAGTCAGTTACTTTCTGAGCTCCTTGGCATCTGAGCATGGATATAAAGTCATCAGGTAGATTTCAATGATAATGTTTTTCACATCTACTAATTTTTGAGGAGCAAATTTTTATGCACATAAGAATTATTATTTTTTATTATACTTTAAAAATTTTTTAATAACTATATGATTAGAAGCTTTTCACTACAGCTTGAACATATTCAGTAACACACTCCAGAGCAACAGTACATCTCTTTCACAAGTGGGTGCAAGTTTCTAGGATCACAGTTGAATTAATATAGTTATATATTATTGAACTCAGTATAAGCCCTGTAAGACATAAAATTGGATGAGTTTTTAACCTTTAAAAAAGATCTCCATTTCATTTTAGAATATATTGTTCCTTGCAGACAGATTTATTGTTTTTGCTACTGAGATGTTGGCTCTTGCATCGCTAATCTGTATGTATCTGATTATTACTAGTCATAATGGGTTGCACTTGAATCCTTGGCACCTGTGTATGTCTTTAAAGTCACCAGGAAGATTTCAGTGGTAATGTTTATCACCTCTACTAATTAACATGATGTAAATTTCCATGCTTCCTCCTCAAATATAATGCATTAAAAAAAATTTGTTGATTTTTTTTTGTGTGCATATCACACAGAACATCCCAAACCATCTCATTCAACTATACACCCACTTCCCAGATGGCACCCTCCCATACCCTCCC
>NW_008351633.1:759938-760499 GCF_000622305.1 Nannospalax galili | reverse complement strand
CTGATTGTTACTAGTCACACTCAGATACTTTTTAAGATCCTTGACACATGAGCATGGATATAAAATCATCAGGTAGATTTCAATGGCAATATTTTTCACCTCTACTAATTAACATGAAGTAAATTTTTATGATTCTTCCTCAAATATAACTCATTTTTTAAATTTGTGTGTGTGTGTGTGCATATCACACAGAACATCCCAAACCATCTTATTTGACATACACCCACTTCCCAGATGGCACCCTCCCATACCCTCCCTCCCCCCACTAAAGCCCTTATACTCTGATATCCCTGGTACCGTCTGCTCTGTTGTCGGCACCCTGAGCCATTCTACTTCCCCTACTGGTGAATTCAGTCAGCCTATCTAGAGGTCTTTGTTTTAGGAGGGGCAGCTGTTCCTCATCTAGCAGTAATTGTTGTCAATATTCCTTTAGATAAGATTGGGGTCTGCTGTTCATTTTCCCAGTTCTGTGCTGGGTTACTATCTGGGAGTCCCTCTGGCCACCCTGGCCAACAACTCAAAAGAAGGTATCGCCTGTCTGGCATTGTTGCTTGTTATGTA
>NW_008351633.1:758169-759437 GCF_000622305.1 Nannospalax galili | reverse complement strand
TTATATTGGCCTCTTTAATCTTTGGTTATACTTTCCTTTTGGGTGTTTAAGGCCATTCAGTTGGTCCAGATAAACCAATTTATTTTTACCCTTAAGGTCATTAGAGGATCTGTTCCTCAGGGGTCCCATGGGCTTGGGAGGAGCCCTTGGCTCCTTTCTTTTATCAGTTCTACCTATGTGAAGATAAGTCAAAGGTCCTACTCGACCATGGTTGGTTTCTCTTGGAAGCATGGAGGAAATGATTCCTCTGTGATGACCCTCCTTTTTGTAGACTGGACACTGGTTCAAGTCCATCTGGTGGGGTCTCCTTGGCCTCCTTGATCAAGAAGACAGGAGACCCACCACCATTATAGGACATTTTGAGAGATGTTCATAGTCCCATAGAACTAGTCGACCTAGGAGGGCAAGGAGCAAAAATTGTCCTTTATGTCCCTCTGACCAAATTATTATAGGCCTCAAAATATGTCTGTTAAACATCCAAGAAGGTTAGTTCAGCCAGTCTGGTACTTTTAATTGCTGTGTGTCATGTACATAAATCTGTGATAAAGACCAGTTGTTCTCAGATAAACCTTACCTAGACATATATTTCTTGATCTGCTATGTATAATTTGTCAGTAGGTTGTAGGAATAATATGGTTCCCTCTGGTTTTCAAAACTAGCTAGGCATTGTTTATCTCTTGCAATGTCTCACCCCTTCATCATGGTTTTCCCACTTAAGGATCCCCCATTTCCCCCCTTTCTCCCTTACTAATACCCTTCTCCTATGGTCCTACCTCTCTTGAGCTCCTTCTTTCCCTATATCCCCTAGGTTCCTTGAATACCCTTCTCTCCTCCCTTAAACTAACCCAATTTTTATCCATATCTCCTTTATAAAGGCCTGTTTCCTATTGTTCTCTTTCAGGTTCTTTCTTTTCCTTTACCTCCCTGTTTCCTTTCCATTATTCTGGTTCCTATAGTTATGTCTGGATACATACTTACTTATCAGGGTTTGGTTCTAGGATCCACATATGAGGGAGAACATGTGTAGATTTTTTTTTTCTGAGTCTGTGTTACTTAGAATAACAGTTTCTTGTTCCATCCATTTGCCTGCAAATTTCATGATTTCATCTTTCTTTACTGTTGACTAAAACTTCATCGCATAAAGAACCACATTTTCATTATCCATTCATCAATCGAGGGACACTTAGGTTACTTCCATCTCTTAGCTATTGTGAAAAGAGCAGCAACAAACATGGATGTACAAGTGTCTCTGCAATAGGATGAGTTCT
>NW_008351633.1:757598-757975 GCF_000622305.1 Nannospalax galili | reverse complement strand
AGCACCATTTGCTGAACATGCTGTCTTTCCTCCAATGAATGTTCTTGGCCCCTTTGTCAAGTATCAGGTGGCTAAAATTGCATTTACTCATATTTGGGTCTTCAATTTTGTTCCATTGATCTATGGGTCTATTTTTGTGCCAGTACCATGTCGTTTTTATGACTATAACTCTGTAATACAGCTTAAAATCTGGTATAGTAATCCCCCCACCATTGCTCTTAGTGATCAGGGTTGTTTTGCCTATCTGAGGTCTTTTGTGCTTCCATATGAATCTTAAGATGGTTTTTTTTGAATTCTGTGAAAAATGTCATAGGGATTTTGATTGGCATTGCATTGAATCTATAAATGGCTTTTGGTAGGATGGTCATTTTCACAAT
>NW_008351633.1:754827-757120 GCF_000622305.1 Nannospalax galili | reverse complement strand
ATTGCATTAAATCTATAAATGACTTTTGGTAGGATGGTCATTTTCACAATATTAATTCTTCCAATCCATGAGCATGAGAGGTCCTTCCGTCTTCTGATATCTTCCTCAGTTTCTTTCTTTAAAGGTTTAAAATTTTCATTGTAGAGCTGTTTAATGTCTTTGGTCAGGTTTATTCCGAGACATCTTATTTTTTTTTGCAGCTATTGTGAAGGGAAGTGTTTCCATGTGCTCTTTCTCTGACTGCTTGTTATTGGTATATAGAAAGGCTACGGACTTTTCTAGGTTAATTTTGTAACCTGCCACTTTCCTGAACGTGTTAATAATTTCTAGGAATTTTCTGGTAGAATTTTTGACGTCTTTTAGAGATAATATCATATCATCTGCAAAAGGGATAATTTGATCTCTTCTCTTCTAATTATTAATCATTTAATTTCCTCTCCTTGTCTTTTTACTCTTGCAAGAGTTTCAAGTACTATGTTAAAGAGAAGTGGGGATAGTGGACAGTTTTGTCTGGTTCATGATTTCAATGGGAATGCTTCCAGTTTTTCTCCATTTAGAATGATGTTGGTTGTGGGTTTGTTATATATGGCTTTAATTATGTTGAGGTATGTTCCCTCCAGTCCAGTTCCCTCTAAGACTTTAACATAAATGCATGTTGAATTTTGTCAAAGGCCTTCTCTGCATCTATTGAGATGACCATGTGGTTCTTGTCTTTGAGCCCATTTATATGATTTATGATGTTTATTGACTTCCATATATTGAACTATCCCTGCATCTCTGGGATAAAGCTGATTTGACCATGGTGGATGATCTTCTTGATGTGTGTCTGTATGCGGTTTGCAAGTATCTTGTGAATTTTTGCATCTATGTTCATTAAGGATATGGGTCTATAGTTTTAATTTTTGGTTGTATCTTTACCTGGCTTTGGTATTAGAGTGATGCTGGCTTCATAGAATGAATTTGGAAGTTCTCCCTCCATTTCTATTTTTTGAATAAATTAAGTAGTATTGGATGTAGATCTTCTTTAAATGTCTGATAGAATTCTGTTGTAAATCCATCTGGTCCTGCACTTTTTTAGTTGGGAGGTTTTGTATTACTGTTTCAATTTCTTTTCGTTTTATGGGTCTGTTTAAGCTGTTAATCTCTTTTTTGTTTAGTTTTGGTGGTTCCCTTGTCTTTAGATATGCATCTATTTCTTTTAGGTTTTCAAATTTAGTAGCATATAGGTTTTTAAAGTATTCCCTTATACTGTTCTGGATCTTTTTGGTGCCTGTTGTGATGTTTCCCCTTTCATCTCTGATTTTGTTGATTTGGAGGTGCTCTTTCTTTCTTTTGGTTAACTGGGCTAGCAGTCTATCAATCTTGTTTATCTTTTCAAAGAACCAGCTCTTGGAATTGTTGATTCTTTGTATTGTTTTCTTTTATTCAATTTCATTAATTTCTGCCCTGATTTTTGTTATTTCTTCTTGTCTGCTGAGTTTGGGTTTTTGTTTGCTGTTGCTTTTCAAGTGTGTCTGCTGAATTTGGGTTTTATTTGCTGTTGCTTTTCAAGTGTGTTGAGTTGCAGTGTTAAGTCATTTATTTGTGTTCTTTCTGATTTTTTGATGTAGGTACTTAGAGCTATAAACTTCCCTCTAAAGAATGCTTTCAGCATGTCCCAGAGGTTTTGTTGTATTTTCCTTTTCATTTAATTCTAGGAATACTTTTATTTCTTTCTTAATTTCTCTTTTGACCCATTCATCATTCAGGAGTGTGTTGTTTAATCTCCATGTGTTCATGTGGTGATTAGGGCTTCTTCAAGTATTGATTGTAAGCTTTATTGCATTGTGGTCTGATAGAATGCATAGAATTATTTCAATCTTTTTGTATTTGTTGAGGTTTGTTTTGAGCCCCAGTACATGGTAGATTTTGGAGAAGGTTCCATGGGGCACTGAATAGAAAGTATATTCTTTGGTGCTTGGGTGGAATATTTGGTAGTTGTCCATTAGGTCCATTTGATATATGGTATTGTTTAATTGCCCCAGTATATGGTCGATTTTGGAGAAGGTTCCATGGGGTGCTGAGTAGAAAGTATGTCCTTTGGTGCTTGGGTGGAATAATTGGTAGATGTCTGTTAAGTCCATTTGATATATGGTATTGTTCAATTCAGATGTCTCTCTGTTAACTCTCTGCCCCGTTGACCTATTTAATGGAGACACTGATGTATTGAAGTCCCCTACTATTAATCAGTTGAGATTAATCTGGGTCTTAAAGTCCTGTAGTAATTTTTTTTATGAAGTTGGGTGCACCAGAG
>NW_008351633.1:754134-754642 GCF_000622305.1 Nannospalax galili | reverse complement strand
TATCCTTGAAAGTGAGATGAGTTTCTTGCAGACAACAAAAAGATGGGTTTTGTTTCTTAATCCATTCACATAGTCTGTGTGTTTTGACTGGGGAGTTAATATTTAAAGTTATTAATGAAAGATGAGTATTAAGTCCTGTTAATTTTATTTCTGTTTACATTCTTGATATAGCTGTACTTTTCCAAAGTTATACCTTCATTGGATTTCTTTCCGCAACCCCTTGGGTATAGTCATTCTCTGAAGGCTGGTTTTGTGGACATGAATTCCTTCAGCCTATTTATGTCATGAAAGATTTTTCTTTCCCCTTCAACTATAATAGACATTTTGGCTGGGTGTAGCTATCTGTGTTGGCATCTGTGTTCATTTAAAACTCAGAATACTTTGGTTTAGGCTCTTATGGCTTCCTAGTTTGCACTGAAAAGTCAGCTGTCATTCTGATGATTTTTCCTTTAAATGTGACTTGTTTCTCTTTTGCAGCTTTCAGTATTGTCTCTTTGTTTTGTATGTT
>NW_008351633.1:738614-753808 GCF_000622305.1 Nannospalax galili | reverse complement strand
TAGTCTTCAATATTTGTAACTCTTCTGAATTCATTCAGAAGTTTAACCCCATCTTCCTTCAGTTCTTTGATTTCGTTTGTGTGTTCTTTAAATTCACTGAATTCTTTATTATGTTTATAATTGTTCTTTTGAGTTTCATGTCCTGCATTATCTCTAGGGGGGTCTCACTGTACTCCTCTAGAGGACTATTGGTGTTTGGTGGGGATATGTTCTTTTGGTTTTTCGTGTTATTATTTTTTCTCTGTGATTTTGACATGTGGATTCCTTTTGACATGTGGATTCCTTTTGTAGTTGCTGATTCTTGTGTGAGACTCAAGCCTTCAAGTTTAGGTCTGCTTCTTTTTGTGAACTTTATGTGTCTTTGTGGTTTACTTTTTGGGCATGAAAAGCTGGTTTATCTGAGCTTCTGGATCTCTCTTTTGATTTTATATTGGAGTTGCCAGATTGCTTTTGTCTTCAGGAGTTCCCACAGAGGCTCAACTCAGATGAGGATCAGATGCTCTCAGGTTTCTCCTAAGGTCTGGATCCCTCCAGGGAAAGTTTTGGCCTCAGGAATTTGGGGGTTGGATTGGCCTGGGAGCCGGGTCCGGAAAGATACTGGTCTAGGGCAGCTGGTGGCCATGCCACCCAGAGATGCAAAAGCAGATGGGGGCTCGATGGCCCCAAGGACTCCTCGGGACTGCACTGAGGAGCTGGGTTGGTCTAGATGCAAAGGATCAGGAAGAGGAAAGGTCAGCCTCTGCATCCTGGATAGAGGCTGGCAGGTGGTGCAGGCCCAGGGAAGCAGTGCTCCTGGGAACCAGAGAAGGCACTGAGTTGGTCTGTATGAAAAGGATCAGGAAGCAGTAGTGGTTCCCCTTGGTGTCTGCGGCCCCAAGACAAGGAATGGGACAGGACCCAAACTAGGAGAGACTGAAGGGGGAGATGGGAGGGTTAATGACGCTGGGGGAAGTCAAGGGGTGGAGGGCACGATGGATGGACTTACCCTGAGAGAGTCCTCTGGGTCCTGCAGGCCCAGGAAAGCAGAGGGAGGTGAGAGCGGTGACTGGCCTAGAAGCAGTGCTCCTGGGGACCAGAGAAGGCACTGAATTGGTCCTGATGAAAAGGATCAGGAATCAGTGGTGGTTTCCCAGGTGTCTGGGGCACCAAGACAAGGAATGGGACAGGACCCAGGCTAGGAGGAAGGACTTCTGGGGGAGATGGGAGGGTGAATGAGGCTGGGGAAGTCAAGACAGAGGGCGCAATGCACTAACCCCGGAGAGAGGCCTTCGGCCCAGAGAGAGGCCTGGAGAGAGGCCTGCAGGTCCTGCAGGCTCAGGGAAGCAGAGCTGAACTTGAATTTTTAACAAACTCATTTTTTCAATAATGAGCCCACTCCCATGATAACAGGATTGTTTCATTCATGAGGGCTTTACCCTCATTACCTAATATCCACTTAAAAGTTGCATTTTTCAACATACTTATTTTATCATTGGGGATTAAGTATTCAATACTTGAACTTTGGGAGACACATTCAAACTGTATTAGATGCTCTCAAAGATTGGGATAGTGTGATGGATAATATTGTTAGCTTGAAAGGATCTAGAATCATCTAGGAGATCATCTTTTAGGCATGCCTGTGGGGGCAGGTTCTAGGTTATGTTAATTGAGGTGGAAGACCCACCCTAAATATGGGCAGTGCCATTCCATTGGCTGGGGTCCCAGACTACATTAAAAAGAGAAAGATAGATGAGCACCATCATTCCTCGCTCTGCTTCCTGGTTCTGGATGCAGTGTGAGCAGTTGCCTTAAGCTCCTGCTGTCCTGCCATCACTTCCACGTGGACTGTATCCCCAAACAGTGATCCAAAACAAATCCTTAAGTTGCTTTCACCCGGAATTTGGCACAACAACAATAAAATAACTAATAACAGATATATCAAGACTATGTAGTGAGATCTCATTCTTCTTCACTATTTGGATAATATCTGCTCAACAGAAATGTGATTTTCTTTCTAATAGGTTTGCCAGATAAACACAGGGTGTCTTGTTTTATATTTTCCCTAATTTTCGTACTCCAACTTCTTGGGCACTTGGCCAACTCTGCTTCCCAGTGTCCCTTGCTGGTAGACATGGCCATGTGACCAAGTTATAATAATAGAATATTTGTGAAATGACAGGTCACTTTTAGGAATGCCCCATGTGTGCTCCTGAATGTTCCTTCCCCATTTTTGTTTTGAGTAGAGAAAACTGTGGTGACTTTGGAAGCTGCATGTTGAAGGTAGTGATGCATCTGTAGGATTAGACTGCATTCTTTTTAAATATATGTTTATCATTTTAATTTTATGTGTATGAGTGCATTGCCTGTATGTACATAAGTGCACCCCTGTTGGAAGATGCCCTTGGATGTCAGAAGAAGGTGTTGGATCCCCTGAAGTTATGGACAGTTGTTATCTGCCATGTGGGTGCTAGAATCAAACCTGGGTACTCTGTAAGAGCAGTCAGTGCTCTTAACCACTGAGCCATCTCTCCAGCCCTTAGACTGCATTCTTGATGGAGGAAGACTGCTCACTTTTATTACACTATTGTGTGAGCACATAATGCATTTTTATTGCTTTTAAGCTGCTATGAATTTTAGGATCTATACATCTGTTACATAATAGTCTATTTAATAAAAATATATATAGCAGGTTAAATCATTTTATTTGTAACTAATCTAGTAGAGAGAGAGAGAGAGAGAGAGAGAGAGAGAGAGAGAGAGAAACATTAAACAGCTAACTTAATAAGATGGGAATTATTCATAACTTCTGAAAGCCATGTTATAAGAATGTCCCAATAGACTTTTACTGTGTAAAAAAATGCCACTAAAACCTGATGTCTTAAAACAACAATCATTTTTATTCTCTCTTAGGTTTGTGGGCCAGGGATTTGGGGAGGTCTAGGCTGAAGCAGATAGTAGTTATAGCACAGATTCATTCATTAGCCATTTAATGCATGTGGTAGTTAGTTTTGATTGTTGTCTTTCCACAAAAATAGAATCACCCAGAAACGGAATCTCAATGAATAATTGTCTATATTAGATTGACCTGTGGGCATATCTGTGAGGGATTTTCTTGACTGGGTTAACTGAGTTAGAAAGACTTGCCGACTGGTAGGTAGCATCAGTCTCTAAGAAGGAGATCCTGGATTGCATAACAGCGGGGAAAAAAAGCTGAGCTCCAGCATGCTTGCATTAATTCATCGCTCTCTGCTCTTGGCTGTGGATGTGATTTGAGCAGTTGCTTCAAGTTCCTGTCACCTTCACTTTCAGGCAATGATGGCTGGTAACTGGAATTCTGAGCCAAATAAACCTTTCGTCCCTTAAGTTTTGTCAGAGTCATTTTATCACAGCAACAGCATAGGAAACTTAGACAATGTGGACACTCACCTTTATGATTTGTTCTGTGGAAGGAAGTCAGGAAATTATGATTGACCATTAAGAAGCTTACATTATTGCTTAGTGATTAAGAGCATTGTCTGCTCTTGCAGCGGATCCAAATTCAGTTCCCAGCACCCACATGGTGGCTAACAACCATCATAACTCTGGTTCCAAGGGATCTAATGCCCTATTTTGGCCTCCATGGGCATTGCATGATATTGGTGCATATACATACATGCAGGCAAAATGCTCATACACATAAAATAAAAAAATCAATAAAAATTAAAAAAAAGAAGGAATTCAGTGTGGCTGTAGCAAAGTGAGTGAATCTCAGAGCTGGAGACAGAGTCAGAGCAGGAACATGGTGAAAGCGAGGGAAATAATAGGGAAGGGCCTTGTACGTCTTTGGACTTTGGCTTTTAGTTTGAACAAGAGAGGCAAGCACTGGAAGACTTTGCAGGGAGAGGTAATACAATGTATGTACAGCTACAGGAATTGCATTGGCCATAGTTACTGGGAGGAGTAAGGTGGAAGAGTGGAGACCAGGTAGGAGGCCCTGTTGTAACCTAGGCACTAGATGTTTTTTGCCTAGACCCATGTGTAATAGCAGAGTAGGTGAGAAACAACCAGGTTTTGAAGTAACCAGATTTTAGAGTCACTAGGATTCCCTGATGGGCTGTATATATGGTGAGAGAGAGAGAGAGAGAGAGAGAGAGAGAGAGAGGTCAAGAATGATCATATATATTCTGGCTTAAGCAACTGGGAAAATGGTTTCCATTAACTGGGTCAGGAAAGAAAAATGATAGATCATATGCTGGAGGGAAGATAGTATGTTTGTGTGATGGAACGATCCAGTAGGAAAGAAAAATTAATAATAAAGAACACAGCACTTGCTATTATTGAATAAAGAAGAGAGATGAAAATCTAGTAAAATATATGGAGGTGCTAGTCTTAGGAGTCTGGGTGGTCCATTGTCAGAAATACTGGGGAAAGACAAGAATTGATACAGAAGTTGGTAAATTAATATTTGCGATTAGGGGGAGCTAAAAGAATTTCTCTCCTGATTGTTTCTATTTTCCATCATTTGAGAAGAAAGATGAGGGGACACTGCAGGCTTGAGGAGAGAGGAAGATGTGTGAAATGATCATCTAGGAGAACGAGAGGAGGTGGACTATGGAACTATAACAGTTCTAGATCTATTTGAGGTTCAGAGTTCTTCATTTAAAATGATTTCTGTGCTGAGTGTGGTGGTGCACACCTTTAATCCCAGCACTTGGGAGGCAGAGGTAGGCAGATCTCTGTGAATTTGAGACCAGCTTGGTCTACATAGCGAGTTCCAGGCCAGCTGGGACTACAGGATTAGGCGAGTGAGGGTAGGAAAAGGGTGAAGGACAATGAGCAAGTGGTAGACTTAATGAGTACAATGAAGGTCCAAGTAGGGCTGAAGGGTTTAGTACAGAGAGGCACTACAGGGAGTGAACTTTAAACAGCAGATTGAGGGCTTGAATGGGAGATGTTTGAGATGATGAGTGGTTGTGCATTTTGGAAGTGACTAGAGATCGACTCTAACAAGACTGGTTGAAGAAGGGAGAACATGACATCAGCGGAGGGGAAGAGACCAAAGGCCAATGAAGGCAGCGCAGCGTTCATTGTATTGTAAATATGGAGTTGGAATCACCGAGAATTAAAGTACGCATATTCTTAGAGGGTAGCAGTGATTCCTAAGCTAAAAATCTCTGAAGCATGAAGAGAATTATCAAGCGATTTGTAGATGTTTATGACAAGGAGAGGCAGAGATGATGACAAAGGAATTCTAAAGATTTAAATCTGGGACATTTTAGGGAAAGGGAGAGAAAACGGGTTGAAAACAGCAGTGAGGATCAGGATGCATAATTACCCTCAGCAGTTATGGCTTAGTAGTCTAGAAGGCAGGAGGGAGGTAACAGGTATCACCCAAGTCTACCCTAGTAGAAATAAAGTTCAGGGGAGAACTAAGCTGCTGTTACTGACTTTGGAGAAAGGTTAAGAATAAAGGTCTCCTCTCCTCTCCCCTCCCCTCCCCACCCCTCCCTTCCCCCCTCCCCTCTTTCTTTTTCAACAGTTTTGTTATGTGTCAACTGGCCTTGAATTCATGGCAATTCTCTTGCCAGAAGTCTCCCAAGTGCTAGGATTATAGGCATGTGACACCCTGCCTAGCTTACAAGGTTTTACTTCTTATATCCTGAGGGCACAGGAGGCACGGTGGCAGGGTAGTGGTTGTTAGTAAGGAAATAGGGAGAGAAGAGACAGATCCTATGACAGAGCCTCAGCAGAATTTTGTGAAAGTAACAAAGGCTCCATGTCAGGTGGGGATCACTGATGATAATGATGGTATGAGAAAATTCTTTTTCTTGCTTTCTGATGACTGTTTTCTGGTAGCAAGTGGTGTGTCTCAGTTCTCTTTAAAATGGAATTAGTTCTTGGATCAAATAGGAGAAAGTAATATCCAACACTGCAGGATTACATCTATCCATCACCATTCAATCTACAGCTCCTTGCTCTGAAAGAGAATTTTCTGATTTTTCAAGGCATCAGGGCACCTTTGGGAGTAAGAAATACAAATCTTTGAAAAGCTTAACTCTATTGCATGAAAGACTTGGCAGTGGAGAACTTTCTCATCTCACTGCAGTTTCTAGCCCCTGCAGTGAAAGAAATTGTCAGTAGATAGAGGGTCAGACCAACACTCCAGCTAGATCCTTCTCTGCCAACTACCATTTGAAACAGGTCTTAAAAGGAAAAGAGAAGCCAGGTGTGGTGGTGGCGCATGCCTGTAGTCCCAGTACTTGGGAGGCAAAGGCAGGTGGATTTCTGTGAGTTCAAGGTCAGCCTGGTCTACATAGTGAGTTCCAAGACAGCTGGGGCTACAGGGAGACCCTGCTTCAAAAAAAAAAAAAAAAAAAAGGAAAAGAAAAAAGAAAGAGAACAAATTTCTACTAGGGAGATTAGCAGGCTACCTGAGACACCTACCTCACAGAGATCATAACTGTCTTGATGCTGACCTCCTCCAGGAGCTGTCAGGTTGCATATGTCACTAGCTTAAACATGATTCAGTGGCCACATGTGTGTGTGTGTGTGTGTGTGTGTGTGTGTGTGTGTGTACATACACTCTGGCTTGAATATTGCTTGTGTGTGTCCCCCTCTCATCAAAGGTTCATGTATAAGGAACTAGGTTCCCAGGGTGGAGATAGTTGGAGATCCTGTGTGTGGACCTTTAAAAGGTGTGTCAGGGGCTGGAGAGATGGCTCAGCAGTTAAGAACACTGGCTGTTCTTGCAGAAGACCCGGGTTAAATCCCAGCGCCCACATGGTAGCTAACAACTGTCCATAACTCCAGTTCCAGGGCATCTGACAGCCTCTTCTGTCTTCCATGGGCATGACACGGGTGCACTTACCTACATGCAGTCAATAAACACATACAAATAATAATAATAATAATAATAATAATAATAATAGTAATAGTAAATTTAGAAAAGAGTTGTGTCAGAAGGGGAGAGCATTGGGTCATCAGGGGCATGATGTAGTTCTTGTGAACTCTTGGTGGTTCTTGAGAAGGTTTTTCTGAAAGGGGCTCCTCCCATCCTCTTTGTTTCTGTTGGAGATAGGACCACTTGTTCTTGCTAGGATGTGCACCTCTCCATTCCCTTCACCAAAGGCCAAACCAATAAGACCCTACCCAATCTTGGGCTCTGAACCTTGTAAAACTATGAGCTAAGTAGATTTTTTAAAGGTAGACGCAGAGGCGTCTACCACGGGAGCTGGGGTTCAGCCTTCCTAGCTCAATTTTTATTTTTCAGAACCAATTTCCTCAATGGTAGATATTTTTGACAGTTTTCACAATAAAATGAATAAATCATGTAAGGGGAAGATGGAGTCAAGTTTACCCATTACCTTTTATATGAATTTTCTCTTCCTTTTCTCTCAGCACATATCTGCCAACATTTATACTTCTCAAGTGAAGTTATATGGAAACAGAGGCCAAACCAATAAGATCAATGAGAAAAAGAGGAAAGAAAATAATTTTAGTAAGTTTAGAGTAAGGAGATTTTGAGGTCCATAAAGGGGGACTATGGAGACTATTTTATCAAACAGACTAACTGCTTTATGGGATAGTGTGTGGTGTGGTGGTAAAATTTAGATCCCATAGTTTTGTTTTAGCTAGGTTCAGCTCTGAGGATTTGGGATAGTGGCTTGTCACAATGAGTTAGCAAACTTGCTAAAGGACTACTTCTTAGATCTGCAAATAGTTTTCCAAGGCAAAGTAGGCTGATAGGAAGATCAGGAAGCTGAGGGAAACAGTGGTGGCAAAACTCTGCAAGAATGGACACTCAGCAAAGTACAAGGACTGGGCATTTGGAGATGCTTGACTTTAGAGACTGGGTGCCTCAGCACAGTTTTCCCTGCAATCTAGAAATTTTATTTGACATTGCCTACTATGGTTCCATTTTAAGCCTTCTGTTTTCAGTGGTACATGAATAAAAATAAGGATTATGGAGTTTAGCTAAATTATAATTTCCCCATCAAAAATCTTAGCCCATTTTTGCTTCCTTTTAACTCCCCACCCCCAGAGTACATGCACTCAGGCACACACACATGCACATAAATAACATTTTTAAAAGAATAAAAAATTATAATTAAGCTTCAAAAAACTTTTTGGTAATTGATATATTTACAGTCCCTGTATATATTGTATAATTGTGAATAAATAGTAGTTTGATACCCTTAGGACACAGACTACTTTAGTAGTCATTATTTATTTGATTTCACAACAGTTCTAGGAACTAAGAATGTTGACATGCCAATTTCACAGATGAAATTAAGGCCTGGGAGAGTAACACACACAGCCAGTAAGAACTTAAATCTTAATTTACTAATTCTAAGTCATGGAAATTGAAATAATTTATATGAAGATAAAACCTGCTCTTGTTTATAAGTATTTTCAGCATAATAATTTGCCATGCATTTTTAAATTTCCATAATAGTTTGGTAAATGTAGGTACAATAGTTTACCAGGTTCAAAGTTTTCCTGTGGAGATATTCTGAGTATGCACTGTTGATACACCAGGGGACATTTCTTGATGGTTCTTAGCTGTGTGGCAGTTCCTCTAATCTTGGATTTCTTTCTGTTTTCCTAGCTCGGAAGGAGGAATGCTAGTACTATCCACTTGCTAATGACTACTTCAAGGGTAGTTGAGTTGACCTAATGAAATGACTGATAGGAAAATGGTTTATGGATGTAAAGAAGTACTGAGAAGCTGTCAGTATTCATCATCATCATCCTTGGCCAACAGCCCAGGGTAGAGAAGAGTTGAGTTCAACTGTATGCCTCACATGTATGTCCAGGGATGAGCATTTCTAATATTTTTTCTTTAAAATGGAACAGAGGAGAACTTGTGAACAGCCAATGTTGTCTTAGGACACTCTCATGCTGGGGTATTTTCAGGACCCTGACATTCATGTCCCCCTGCTTGCTCCCAGACCTTTCTTCCATAGCTGGCCCTGCTGGAAAGTCATTTCTTCTAAGAGATATCTGATAATGGATTGAGGTCTTACTCTCCTCTTGTCCAAATGATGTTTTTCCAGGAACACAATATGCTAAAGTCCCATAAGGACACCTCAGATTGATACTGTCAACCTCTGTATTACCACTTTATGCCATATAGGAGCATACTGTAAATGCCACAAGTTTTTAATTTTTATTGAAGAATAATTTGCTCAAAATAAAATACACTGTTTAAAGTGTTTAGTTCAACAAGTTCTGACAATTGTGTGCAACCACAGTATCATCACCACAGCAAAATATAGTTTTCATGCGTTCTCTTGCAGTCAATTTTCCTTCTGTACCTTTTGTCCTAGATGGCCTGCTGTCATAGTAGAATAGTTCTGCTTTCTTTAGAATGTCAAATAAGTGGGTTCATCCATATCACAATATTTTACGTCTGGGTTATTGGTGCTATAGATTATAACATATGATTTAATCAAAGGAAATGCAGTTCATTTGCTTGCTCTGTATTTACCATGCATTTGTGGATAGTTTGCAGCTTGGTATAATGAATGAACTCTTGGTCCAAGTGACCATGGGGCTTGGGCTTGCAGCATTTCTACTCTTTGAAAGAAATGTGTCCCAACTTATCTTCTTGATTATCTTTAGGCAATTATCAGGCCCTGGTGAGCAACAAAGAAAGGTTTTGGGGAGGGGAGCATCTGTGCTCTCCTGTTTGTATTTGCAAAGGTATTTTTTACCTTATACAGCACTTGTTTAGAAGCTTCTGTCATGAACCAATTATGGCTCAATCTAAATGATAAAAGGTAAAATATTTACTGTAGAAAATGTAAGGAATAAAAGGGAAAAGACAGTGAAGTTATTTTCATATTGTCTTATAGACAATATTTTGTACATTTATGTTTTTTTCTACACAGTATTTTATACACATGTAAAAATATATGATTTTGCCCCTATTTTGACATTTTAGTCATCGCTCTGTGTCACAGAGAATTTTGTGAACATAATTTTAAAAGGGCATTCATGGCTTACCTCATGTATATGTCTATATACTATTTACAGATAGGTAGATATAATTCAACAGACGAGATTTACAAAGACTTGGGTAGCTTTCGTTTAAAAGGGATCCTGACCGATTCCAGCTGAACACAGGTTTATATCCTCAGTAGAAGGAAATAAAAATTGTGTGCTAAACCAGACACAAGTGATCCAGAGGGTTCCTGCTCATCCCCACTTTTTTTTTTTTCCTCAACACCTTAAGCTTGCTCACCACTATTTTATGCCCTGCATGTGTGTCAACTTAACTATGTTTTTGAGACTACTGGTGAGTTTCCATCTGTGAGGTCTCAAATGGGCAGAAGTGATTGAAGCAGGAGACTGGAGGCTTCTTCCAGAATTGTTTTGATACCAACATGGTAATGAGACCTTGTTTTACCTTGTTACCCACTCCTCTAAGCCGAAGGAGAGGGACCCTGGAGAACATCAGTGACATGTAGAATGGCTGCAGCTTTCAGAGTCTGCCTGTAAATTGCTCACCATGTTTAACAGAACTGAAAAGGTGTCTTCAGTCAGGCTAATTTTCAAAGTAAGCTCTAAAATCCACATACGAGAAAAGCCTTTGGAGAAAGAACTGAGGGATCTGAATAGGTCCTAAATTGTATACAAAGTAGTACTAATAATAACCCAGTTATAAGATGGATAGCATAACAAATGCTGAAAAATTTAGCTTAGCTTTGCTTTATAAAAATGTACTGAATACTAAGCTAGGAACTATGGGAAATACATGCAATGTGACTTTGCAGTAATGTGACTGATTTTAAAGACTATGAATTCCTAAGTTCATATATTCAAGTATGTGTTTTCTGAGAATTTAAGAATTTTTCTATAGATATTGTTATTACTGAAAAAATATCCAACTCATGGCTTGCCATCAGCCTCCAGCATATTTATTTATTTATTTTTAAATATTTTATTTATTATTTTTATGTGTATGAGTGTAATGCCTGCCTGTATGTAAGTGCACCCATGCCATGCAATACCCATAGAGGCCAAAAGAGGGTGTCATACCCCATAAAAGTGGAGTTACAAGTGGTTGTTAGCTACCATGTGGATTCTGGGAATTGAACCCAGTTCCTCTGCAAGAGCAGTCAGTGCTCTTGACCACTGAGACATCTCTCCAGCCTCAAGTCAATTTTAAATGAGTTCCTGCTATGTTGTGTGGGTTGGTGACATTATTGTATTAAGGTTATCTCTTCTCAGAATGAACCCAAAGGAAAATACTCATTTGTCTAGCAGTGTCCTGATGGATTTATAAAATGTTCTGACTTCTTATATATTGAAGCTAAAAAAAACTGTGAACCTTTCGGAATCTTCCATCCTGCCAGGATGGTAGTGTGGACACAAATGTGAGAGCTGGGGAACAATGCCTGGCATCAATCACTGGGTGCCATGACAGGCTGAGGTGACTATGTGATATGTCTAAATAACTGGGCACTGGCCAGGTTCCCATTTCATATTTACTACATAAGTAAATATAGTATATATGAAGACTATAGAAGAAGTTGCTCCTTGAAAAATTTTCCAGTCTGCTTTCCTCTGTAAGATTTCTGTTTACTTTAATTTATCTGGATTAATTTATGAGTAAAAATCTATATCTCTGAAGATCTTTGAATGCTTCTGTATGGATTAAGTTTCTCTTGGTGCCATGTTGATGCATAATGACTGTAGAGGGGAACTAAAGAAGAAAAGCAATTATCAAGAGTAGCTCAGAATGACTTCTTTTTCCTTTTTTGTGAATAATTTATTGAGAATTTCATTTGGGGATATAAGCATATAAGGTGTTTTGATCAAATCCATACCCACTCCCTCCCCTCCAACTCCTCCCATATCTCCCCATCACTTTTTCCTGAACAACTTTATGTACTCGTTCTTTCTTTATGGGGCTTTTTGATACTCTAACATTGCCCCCTCTGAAGAGGTAACCCTAAAATCTTTTAGGGATTAGATAAGAGCTCCAAAATACTTGATATATTTGGCCTTTGGAACAGAGTATATTGCTAACAGTCCCAAGGACATTTTGACTTTTAGCCAAGAAACTGGCTATTTTCTTTGGGCTTTTTTACCCTAACTGTCCATCCAGTTCCTACCTCCTATTCTTATCACCTAAGAGGCCCAAGGACATTTTGACTTTTAGCCAAGAAACTGGCTACTTTTCTTTGGGGTCTTTTTACTCTAATGGGTTAGCCAATTCTTACCACCTATTCTTATCACACCATCCTCTGAAGAGGTTACCCAGCTTGCAGATAGGGAATTGGGATGCAGACAGCTCTGGCTTCTTGCATGCTGAACAGGGACATAGGGTGAGGCAATTGGGGTACCGCTTCAGTGGGTCTATCTAAAAGATTCCCAAATTGCATAACTTTTATCTGTAGGGGGAAAGTCCTTGACTGGTGAATAGGAGATGTGAAGGAGAAGTAAAGGCAAGAGTAATTAGCATTACAAATTCTAGACAGGGAAGCAGAAAAAAGTCAGTACATGGCAATTTTCAAATGTTGATATGAGAGTCCACTGGAATTTCTTGATGAGAGCTTCCAAATGCATCCCTCTATTGGGTTCCTCCTCATTTTTCTTTTGTCTGCCAAGGCTGGACTCGAGAGTAATGGATTCACAATTTGCTTTCAGGTATTTTGGTAGCTGTTGGAGTGGTTAGAATCAGTGTCAGTTCCCTCTCAAAGGCTTCCAGATAGGGGGAGAAAACAAATTTATCCATCATTTTAGAATAATAGCTGGTTGTCTCCCTTAGGACTTAAGCCTAATGTCTGAGAAGTGTAATCTCTTGAACTCTTAAAGAAATATACTAATCACTTTACTCTTTGGTTATACATTCCTTTTGAATGTTTAAGACCATACAGTTCTCCCAAATAAATCAATTTATATTTACACTTAAGGTCATTTGAGGATCTGTTCCTCAGGGGTCACATGGGCTTGGGAGGAGCTCCTGGCTCCTTTCTTTTACAGTTCCCTCTATGTGAAGATAAGTTAAAGGTCCTACTCGACCATGACTGGCTTCACTTGGAAGTAGGGAGGAAATGTTTCCTCTGAGTTGACCCTCCTCTTTGTAGACTGGACACTGGTTCAAGTCCATCTGGTGGGGGCTCCATGTCCTCCATGAACAAGAGGACAGGTGACTCACCACAGTTACAGGACATTTTGGGAGATGTTCCATAGTCCCCTGGAACTTAGTTGACCTTGGAGGGCAAGGGGCAAAAACTGTCCTTTAAGTCCCTCTGATCAGATTAGTATAGGTCTCAAAGTATGGCTGTTAAATATCTACGAAGGTTAGTTCCACCAGTCTGGTACTTTTAATTACCATGTGCTATGTAGATAAAGCTTGGGTAAAAAACCAAATGTTCTTAGATAAGCTTTGACTACATATGTATTTTGTTCCTTAAACTAGTTGATTAAACTATGATTAAACTTAGAAAATTTAAGATTATGTGTATATTATTTTTGTCTCATCCTTTATATATCATAACAAACCTACACAGACCTTCATCACTTGCTTGGGCTTTCTCATTTTTTCTATTTTGGAAAATATCTCCATTCCCATATCCTTTCAACATCTTTTACATTCTCATTTTCTTTTTTAAATAATTATGAGACATAATAACATTAGCAAATAAATTTTCCATCTGTTGAGAGAATTCTTTTCCTGGGGATACTAAGCATTGCTTATTCCTTTTTCAAAGTTCTAGTGTCAAACCAATGTTTGATTAAAGTTTTACTGGGGAACCAATGAATTTTCTGAGCTTACTGTGATAACTGAGGGAGAGGTTGCTGAAGTGTGTGAATGACCTGCGGGTATGCACACTGGAAAGCCTTTACCCAGCATGGACCATGCCTTCTCTTCTTAGCCTTCCCTAGATTGTATACTTTAGTTCTCCCCAAATCCAGGAGACCATGTGTGATTAGAGCCAAATTACACACAGTGGCTGGATACTCTGGTGAGGGTCCAATGACCCTGCTTGCCCCTCCTTTAATGAAGGAGCACAACTGACGACAAGTCCAATTGTGACAATGTTTAGCAAGCAGGCACTGCTGAAGTTGTGATGATGGTAGTTATTAAAAGAACATGGAATTTAAAAGGATTTGGTGCTAGGATCCACAAATGAGGGAGAACATACATCTTTTATATTTCTGAGTCTGTCTTATTTCACTTAGTATAACAGTTTCTAGACCCATCCATGTGCCTGCACATTTCACTATTTCATCTTTCTTTATTGCTGAATAGAACTTCATTGTGTAAATATACCACATTTTTGTTAACCACTCATCAGTTGAGGAACACTTAGGTTGCTTCCATCTCTTAGCTATTGTGAAAAGAGCAGCAACAAACATGGTTGTACAAGTGTCTCTATAATAGGATGTATCCTTTGGGTATATGCCAAGGAGTGGTATAACCGGGTCATATGGTAAGTTCATTTTCAGTGTTTTAAGAGTCCTCCACACTCTTTTCCATAGGGGTTGCACGAGTTTGCAATCCCACCAGCAGTGAATGAGCCTTACCCTTTTTCCACATCCTCGTCAGCATTTGGTATCAGTTGTTCTCTTGATCCTAGCCAGTCTGGTTGGGGTAAGGTGATACTCTAGGGTGGTTTTAATTGGCATTTCCCTAATTACTAACAATGTTGAACACTTTTTGAGATGTTTCTTAGCCATCCTTATTTCTTCCTTTGAGAATGCTTTGTTTAGATCTTTAGCCCATCTTTTAATTGGGTCATTTGATTTCTCACTTCTTTTGAGTTTTTTATATATTCTGGATGTTGAACCTCTGTCAGATGTGTCACTGGTGAAGATTTTTTCCCATTCTGTGGTTTTTCTCTTCACTTTTTTGATTGTTTCTTTTGTGGTATAGAAGATTTTTAGTTTAATGATGTCCCAGTTGTTGATTACTAATTCCTGAGCAGCTTCTGCCCGATTTAGAAAATCCTTTCCTATACCTATATCTTGTAAGTTACTGACAATATTTTCTTCCAATAGTTTCAGGGTTTCCTGTTTCACACTGAGGTCTTTGATCCATTGGAGTTGAGTTTTGTGCAAGGCGAAAGATAAGAATTTAGTTTCATTCTTTTACAGGAGGAGATCCAATTTTTCCAGCACTATTTGTTGAAGATGCTGTCTTACCTCCACTGTGTGTTCTTGGCACTTTTGCAAATACCAGATGGTTGAAATTGTGTGTACTCTGGTTTGGGTCTTCAATT
>NW_008351633.1:735448-738406 GCF_000622305.1 Nannospalax galili | reverse complement strand
GGGATTTTGATTGGGATTGCATTGAATCTATATATTGCTTTTGGTAGGATGGTCATTTTCACAATATTAATTCTTCTAATCCATGAGAATGGGTGGTCCTTCCATCTGGTGTCTTCTTCAATCTCTTTCTTTAATGATTTAAAATTTTCATTGTAGAGATCTTTGGTGTCTTTGGTCAGATTTATTCTAAGATATTTTATTTTGTTTTTTTGCAGCAGTTGTGAATGGGAACATTTCCCTGTACTCTTTCCCCAATTGCTTGTTATTGGTATATAGAAAACTACTGGAAATCAGATCCAGCACTACTTTAGCCAGAAGCTCAGCAAGTCTTTTCTGCCCTTCAGCTCTCACAGTCCTCCTATCATCTCAAAGCACCAGGAGGGCCATAGGGACCTTAAGGGCTCAGGATCCAGCAACCTTGACCCTGAGGGCCAGTGCATCCTGGAGAAATCCAGTAACCTGGTTTTGCAAGTCAGCTCCTTTATCTCACATAATTACTGAAGTAAATGGAAGCATGAACTTGGCTGTCAGGACTCCCAGCTCCTGAGAATTCCTGAGCATGAGCATTTCCACAGATCTGCAGACTATCACCAGAAAGTCTCAAGCAGCTTTGACTTCTCACCAAGCCAGGAGTAGAGGCAGAGAAGTCACCATGCTCCCAGATGCTCAGGACACCGAGGCTGTGTGAGAACGAAGCCCAACTCCAGTGGAGTCATTGGCAAGAGCTGTAGAGGTGAGCACAAATTCCCTACCTCCCCCTGTTCTTGAAAGTCCTTCAAGTGGAGGAGGCATGTTCCGTGAGTCCCTGGGGCATACATTACCCATCACAAGGATGCAGAGCAGTGATGACACTGAGACAGGCCCAGCCTACAGTGATGAAGACTATGAAGAAGACATTGAGCCCAGGACCCTAAATGAAATTACGACTGTGACAGACAGAAATAGCCCCTCATCCAGTTTCATGTCAGACACAAGTGAAATCATCAGCCCTCGGCTCAATGAGGTACAAAGGGAAGGCCCTGTCTGTCCTCCAGGGCCTTTTCCCAGAGAGGAGCTCAAGGTCATAAGTAGCTTTCTCTCCAGCCCACGAAAGGAAGTCAACTCCCACTTGCTTGGGCAGGGATCTCCTAGCCAAAGTATTGCTTGTGAGGGTGGAGCCTCTAACGCTGTGGTTAGAGAACCCACCTCAACCAAGCCACAGCTTATCCCACACCTAACACACTCAGGAGCTCAACAGAGCAAAGCTTTTGTTGTATGGAGCTCACCACAGGTAGATCAGGACAAGAAGGTCATACCAGAGGTCCAGGCTGACAGTGAAGCTTCCTCTAGTGAGCTCAGTGACTCTGCTGATTGCTTTGAGATGCTCTCTTTACACCTTCCCTTGCAAAGCAAAAAGGAAAACCACAAAGAGCCACCCATAGACTCCCCTGTCATCAGGCAGAAGCAGGTGACAACTGGATCAGAGGTGTCCACAAGGCAGAACCTTCTTCTCCCAGAACTTGTTGTGGTGCCCAACTTCTTTTTGTCTCCCCAGCAGCTGGAGGCCTCTCTGGAATGCTCTCACACTCCCCAGCTTTGCCACCACCAGCCACAGCTGACCAGGACAAGAGTGAAACCACCAAGGGAGCCCTTTTCTAGAGACCTTGTCACCCCATACCTAACACACTTCCCCCCAACTTGCCTGAGGAAGAAACTCGAAGGATTGCACGAATATTTTCGTCTCGGTACTCTAAGACTGATGAAGCCTGAGGGACTAATGGAAGGGGCTACTAACCAACCTCCCTCAGCTTTGTACAGCTTGGAAAAGGCACCAAGTCTGCTTCCTTCTGGGCCCCGAGGCCACTACCAGCCTAGTACAGACACTTTGTGACCCTATCAGCCAGGACTAGAGGAGTGTCCCAAACCACCCATATCCATCTGCCAGGACCTCAACTTCTTTCTTTAATGAAGCAAAGACTAGAAATAAAATGGATCCCAGTGCCCAAGTGGCCTAAGCAGGCATCTCTGAGCAGAGAAACTCCTCCAGTGTCCTTGACACAACTTGCTGCTCACCAGAGCCCCTTGCCCTCTGCCTAAATAAGGCAGACCATATATATATATATATAATTTTTTTTTGCCTTAAATAGTAGAGCCTAGAAGGAGAAATGTGTGCATAGCTAAGAAAATCCCAGGGTCCCATTCTGCTCATCTGATTGGAAATGAGAATGCCTTATAAATTATTCTTATGCTGTGTTGAATTAATGAATAGAAGAGGGTGGAAATCACCTTCCTTTAAACTATACATTTGATTATCTGAATCTAACCGTGTTTTTAACTTATTGTTTTTACTCAGCTCTGAAATTCATTGTTCTTACCTGTGTTTGAATAAAATGCTACTGATAAAAAAAAAGCTACTGATTTTTGTAGATTGATTTTATAACCTACCTCTAAACTGAAAGTGTTGATCTATTCTAGGAGTTTTCTAGTGTAACTTTTGTGATCTCTTAGGTATAGTATCATATCATCTCCCAAAAGTGATAGTTTGACATCTTCTTTTCCAATTAGTACTCCTTTAATTTCCTTCTCCTGTCCTATTGCTCTAGCAGGTGTTTCAAGCACTATGTTGAAAAGGAGTGGAGATAGTGGACACCGTTGTCTGGTTCCTGATTTTAATGACAGTGCTTCCAGTTTTTCTGCATTTAGAATGATGTTGGCTGTGTTTGTTATATATGGCTTTAATTATGTTGAGTATGTTCCCTCAAGTCCAGTTCCCTCTAGGACTTTGAATGTAAATGCATGCTCAATTTTGTCAAAGCCTTTTCTGCATCTATTGAAGTGACAATGTGGTTTTTCTCTTTGAGTCCCTTTATATGATTAATGACGTTTATTGACTTATGTATATTGAACCATCCCTGCATCTCTGGGATAAAGCCTACTTAAGTGATCATGGTAAATGATCTTTTCAATGTACATCTGTAC
>NW_008351633.1:708946-735295 GCF_000622305.1 Nannospalax galili | reverse complement strand
CTTATTTTCTTTATTTTTTTAAAAAAATAATTATGAGACATAGCAGTATTAACAAATAAATTTTCCTCTGCTGTAAATCTATCTGGGCCTGGGCTTTTCTTAGTTGGGAGGCTTTGTATTACTATTTCGATTTCCCTACATGTTATGTGCCTGTTTAAACTGTTGAGTTCTTCTTGGTTTAACTTTGGTGGTTCCCATGATTTTAGATATCCATCCATTTCTTTTGGATTTTCAAATTTAGTAGTTGTGCTGGATAGCTTTAGTGTCAACTTGACACACCTGGGTTGAGGGAGCCTCAATCGGGGAATTGCCTCTATTGGACTGGCCTGTGGCCATGTCTGAAGGGCATCTTCTTGATGAGTGATGTGGGAGGGCCCAGCCCACTGTGGGTGGTGCCACCCCTGGGCAGGTGGGCCTGTGTTGCATAAGAAAGCAGGCTGAGCAGGAGCCAAGGGAGCAAGCCAGTAAGCGGCGTTCCTCCATGGCCTGTGCTCCAGCTCCTGCCTCCAGGTTCCTGCCCTGAGTTCCTATCTTGGGCTCCCTGATGAACTGGTCAGAGTGTTTTGTCACAGCAATGAAGAACAAACTAGGACAGTAGTGTATAGGTTTTTAAAATATTCCCTTATTGTGGTCTGGATCTTTTGGGTGTCTATTGTGATGTTTCCCCTTTAATATCTGATTTTGTTGACTTGGATTTGCTCTTTCTTTCTTTTGGTTAACTTGGCTAAGGGTTTGTATATCTGTTTAGCTTTTCAAAGAACCAGCTCTTAGTTCTTTGATTCTTTGCATTGTTTTCTTTGTTTCTATTTCATTAATTTCTGCTCTGCTTTTGTTTTTTCTTCTCTTCTGCTGGGTTTGGGTTTCATTTGTTCTTGCCTTTCCAGCATCTTGAGTTGCAGTGTTAGATCCTTTATTTGGTCTTTCTAATTTTTTAATGTAGGCACTTAATGCTATAAACTTCCTTAGGATTGCTTTTAAAGTGTCCCAGAGGTTGTGTTGTGTTGTATTGACCTTTTCATTAAATTCCAGGATTTCTTTTATTTCTTTCTTAATTTCTCCCTTGATCCACTCATTGTTTAGAAGTGTGTTGTTTAATCTCCATGAATTCATGTAGTGACTAGGGCTTTGTCCAATGTTGAGTTTGAGCTTTATTGCATTGCGGTCTGATAGAATGCATGCAATTATTTCAGTTTTTTTGTATTTGTTGAGGTTTGTTTTGTGGCCCAGTATGTGATCGATTTTTGAAAAAGTTCCATGGGGTGCTGAAAGTGTATTCTTTGGCGCTTGGGTGGAATATTTAAAAGTGTCTGGTATGATTTAATTCAGACGTCTCTCTGTTTATTCTTTGTCTCTCTGTTTATTCTTTTGATTGCTGTTTGTGTTTGTTGTCTAATTTTGTGTTTCCTGAATTATACTTTTATTTCTTTCATTGCCCCTAGGGTATAGTTGTTCCTTTCTCCTCTCTTTGTATTGTTTCAAGTATTCTTTGAAGGGCTGGTTTCATGGACATGTATTCTTACAGGCTTTTCGTGTCATGGAAGATTTTTCTTCCCCCCTCAACTATAATAGACATTTTTGCTGGGTTAAGTATTCTGGGCTGGTGTCTGTTGTCATTTAGAACTGGAATTACCTTGGTCCAGGCTCTTCTGGCTTTCATAGTTTGCATTGATAAATCAGCTGTAATTCTGATGGGCTTTCCTTTGTATGCGACTTGTTCTTCTTTTGCTTCTTTCAGTATTCTCTCTTTGTTCTGTACATTTAGTGTTTTCACTATGATATGTCATGGGGAGTTTCTTTTCTGATCCTGTCTATTTGGTGTTCTGTGTTCTTCCTATATTTGTATGGGGATGTCTTTCCTTAATTTCTGGATGTTTTCTTTTACAATCTTATTTAAGATCTGGTCAATACCATTTAGCTGAAATTCTCTTTCCTCTATGCCTATGATATGTAGAGTTGGTCTTTTCATGGTGTCCCACCTCTCTTGCATATTCCATTCCTGTGTTTTTTTAAAAAAATTTCATAATCCTTGCTTGAGTGGTCCATTTCTTCAACTTTCTCCTCAAGTGTTGATATTCTGTTTTCCATTTCATTCCTTCTAGCGGTGAGGCTTTCCCCTGTTGTTTCAAGTTGGCTTATTGAGTTTCACACTTCCTTCTTCATTTATTCCTGAGTTTTCTTCAATGTTTCTATCTCTTTTGTGAATTCATTCAGAAGTGTATCCCTATCTTCTTTCAGCTCTTTGATTTGTTTGTGTGTTCTTTAAATACGTTGAATTCCCTGATCATGTTTTTGATTGTTCTTTTAAATTCTGTGTCCTGGGATAGCTCTAGGGGGTTTTCCTTGTAGAACTCTTCTACAGGACTGATGGAGTTTGGTGGGGACATAGTGTTTTGGCTTTCCATTTTATTATTCTTTACTTGTGATTTTGGCATGAGAATTTCTTTTGTTGTTTGTGATTCTGATATGAGAATTAAGTTGAAGTGTGCTTCTGTTTGTATTATACGGCCTAAGTCTTTTTCTTCCTTATTGGTTATATAAAGCTGGTTGGTACAGGTTTCAGCTTCTCTCAGGTTTTATTTTGGAGGGAACTGATGGCTTCAGATCAGCTATTCAGGAGCACTCACAGAAGCCCAAGTCAGGTTCCAGTCAGGTACAGTCAGGCTTCCTTCTAAGGTTTGGACCCCTGTTATCAGGAACCCAGAGAAAATTTGGGAAATTCCCTAAGGGTGTATGATTTGGGGACTCTCAGTTGGTCTGCTATGTTCTCAGCCTCTATGCCAGAGGGAGGCCAGAACCCTGCACTCTCTGGAGGTGTGCTGAGATCATAGCCGCTATACCAGTGATGGTTGTAGTCCACCCTCTCAGGCAGTCTACTAGGATCTCAGCCTTAGCCTACCAAAGCCAGGTCTGCCCTGGGGCCTCGTGAGGGGCCTCATGAGTTCCCAGATAGAGGGATGGGTATGGTGCAATTAGGGGAAGCTCACCACCAGGTGGAGGCATGATCCCGGTACTCTCAGTCAGTCCCCTGCATTCTTGGCCCCTATGCCAGAGGGATGCTGGAAACAGACCACAGTACACAGATGGAGGTTAGAACCTTCCCTCTCAGGCTGTCTGCTAAGATCTCCCAGAATGGTTTCTTGAAGTAGTGAATACAACTTGATTGGAGGTAAGCTTTGTCGAATGGAGATGACACACATTACTTCAGTGCACACAAGCTACCAGTCTTATAATGGTGATACATTTTCTTTCTAATGCACAGTAGCTTTATCTTCTACATTAAAATGCAAAAGACTTTGGGCAAGGGCTAGTGTTTTCAGTTTTTGTATTCTACATAGCATTTAACAGAGTGTAAGAGGAACTCATTAAGGACGTCTCTTCTCAGAAGCTTCCCATGACCCTCTCCAGACAGAGCTGTTACTCCCTGAATTCCATCTCATGCTCTTTTCTTTTTGAGACTGGGTCTCCCTGGAGCCCCAGCTGGCATGGAACTTATTATGTAGACCAGGCTGGCCTTGAACTCACAGAGATCCACCTTCCTCTCTGCTGGTATTAAAGGCATGAGCCACCACCCCCAGCTATCTCATGCTCCTTTAAATAAATCCTGAATCTTTCCAGAGCTCGACTGCTATAAAGAAATTACCATTGACTGGGTAGCTCAAAGAACAGGCATTTATTCCTCAAAGTTCTGGGGACTAGGAAGGTAAAGATTGCGGTATCTACCTATTTAGCTCCTGGTAAGTGCTATTTTTCTGGCTGACAGATGATTGTTTTTTTGCTGTGTCTTCATGTGGCAGAGGGTGCTGGATCTCTGGTGTCTTTTCTTATAGGAACACCAGTTCCTTCAAATTAGAATTCAACCCTTATGCCTTCATTTAGCCGTATTTATTTATATCAAATACAGCTGCATTGAGGGTTATTACTTGTGATGTTTAATATTGTCATCTTGGCACAATCTCAAATTATCATGGAGATTTGCTTTTTAACATATCTGTAAAAGATTATATTAGGTTAATTAAAGTGTGAATACCTACCATGAATGTGATGAGGACCCTTCCACAGGCTGCCTTCTCTGACTGCATAAAATAGAAAAATCTAGCTGAGCAACAGCATTTATCATTTCCTGCTTCCTGACTGTGGATGCAATGTGATCAGCCACCTCCTACTCCTACCACTGTGACTTTCCTACCCTGATGGACTGTATTTCCTAGAACTATGAGCCCAAATAAACCCTTCATTTCTTTAGTTTTTGTATTTTGTCCCAAGAATATATAAAGTAACGAATGTAGAAAATTGTTACCAAGAAGTCAGGCTGTTACTATGATATGCCTGATCAATGGTTCTTAAACCTTTAGGAATGGTTTGTGGGAGGAATGTGAAAGAGTTTGGAACTTTGGGCTAGAAAAGGTCTGAAATGTTGTAAGAAGAGCTTGATGGACCATTCTGTGGGAGTTTGGAAGACCACAATGCCAAGGGAAATGTGAAGAGTGGAGGCCTAGCTCATGATGTTTCAGAGGGGAATAAAGCCTTTATTGGGAACTGTCTTTGAAGCCATTTGAATTTTATTTTAGTAGAGAAACTGGCTACATTCTGTCTGTGTCCAGAAAACTTGAATGAGGCTGAATATGTGTATAATGTACTAATTTGTTTGGTGGAGGAAATTTCAAGGTAGGCTAACATTCAGACTATGGAATGGTTATTGTTTACCACTCTTGTTCAGGTCTATAGTGAAAAAGAGCAACAAGTGAGGCAAAAAGATTTAAAAAATGTGAAGTTTTTTGAGGAAATGAGCTTGAGGAAGTTTAAAGTTGCAGTCAAGGTGCATGCTGAAAAAGAGGCTGTAACTGTCAAAGGGAAACCTACTTGGGACTGGGACCACAAGAAAGGTGTCACAGAAATTTGTGAAAATGTAAATTCATTCAAAAAGAGAGATTCTAAACTGAGAATGCCTCTGAAAAGGTTTTCTCTGTTCCTAGAGAGCAATTGCCTAGAGAAATATTTCCTCAGGGTCAGCACACATAAGTTGTTGCAACTGTGGTCTGAGGGGATCAGGCTGCATCCCAAGTTAGCAGCAGAAATCTGCACTGTTGTTCTCGTTGTACTGGTTTTGCAGGCATGAAAAATGTAAGATTGAGGAAGTCATGGAGTCTTATATTATGGTTCCAGAGAGCCGCTGGCCTAGGCCATGTCAGGAAGGGTCAGAGTTCCTGCAAGGAATTCCTGAGGGTCTATAGTGGGAAGTAGTGAAGGTGAAGCCCAAGTTGCAAATGGAGATGCCAGTATGCTGGAGATGCCAGACCATGGGACATCTCCTGTGGAAAGGTACATGCATAGAGTAGAGCCAGTCCGAGAGAGACCCAATGTGTGTTGTAAACAGCAGAGTTAGAGGGATGGGGCTACTAACTCCCTTGGACTGAATACACTTTTCATTCTGAGATGGCTGTGAAGCTATGGAGGCTAGGGTCCAAATGCTGTGGTTTGAATGTGTGTGGTACACACAGTGGTAGCCAAGGCCCAGTTAATTGCCCTTCATGTCCTCCTGCCTTGGTTGCAACACTGTGGTAGATAGAGGAGTGATTCCTGGAGGAGTGCTGGACAGATGTTCTAGGAGGAATTCACTTCAGTAGAGATGATAATGCATTCTGTTTGGTTTGTCTTCCCTCCTACTGTCAACTTGTGTCAGTGGTGGTATCAAGCACAGGACCCATGCCAACTCAATCAGACAAAGGCCCAGAGTGGAGCGAGGGAAATGCATGTGGGGTTGGCCCTAATCTGGGAACTACTGGAGACGAATTACTACTAGATGAGGGAAAGTAGGCCTTACCAATGATCTCTAGATAGGCTGACTGGTAGACTCCGGTGGATGAATTTGCACCAAAGGACACCTAGGTACAAATGCTTGACTGGATGGCACTTAACATGTATGGTGGAATACATGAGGTCTGCTGGGGGATATAGATAGGAAAGGGGTCTGAATTTGATTAAAAACTGTTTTATGAAATGTACAAAAGCTTATTAAAATTTTTTTAAAAAGTTAAGGTGTAGTATAATATTTGACTATTAAACTAATTAATATAAAAAATTGCACAAAAGATAAGTGTTTAGTTGACACGTCTGAATAAATGTATAGCCATACTCCAATCAAAATGTGGAACAGTTCCAGCTGGAGAGATGGTTAAGCACATTGGCTGTTCTTGCAGAAGATCGTGTTCAATTCCTAGTACCCACTTGGCAGCTAACATCCTTAACTCTAGTTCCAGGGGATCCGACACCCTCTTCTGTCCTCTGTGGGCACTGAATTACATGGGTGCACTTACACATATGCAGGCATAACACTCATACATGTAAAATAAAATGAAAATAATAAAAATTAAATATTTAAAAATGTGGAACAATTCTATGATGCCAAAAAATCTCCCCTATGTCTTCCACAATCTTCACTTCAAAGGCAACCACAGTTCTGGTTTCTATCACTAGAGAATAGTTTTGCCCATTGACAAATTTCATATTGATAAAATTTAGCAATGTGTACTCTGATATTTTTTCTTCCACATGTCTTGGATCTAGACCCATTGCTGCTATGTCAGAAATCTGTGTATTTTTGTTTCTGAGAATACTTCACTGTGTATATAACCACATTTGTTTATTCTTTTACCTGTTGATGGGCATTTAGGTAGTTTTCAATTTTTTGTGAACATTTATATAAATAAAATGTAAGAGTAGAGGTAAATATATAACATTAAATGCTGAGATTAGAAAAGGTGAACGGAAAGATTGGTGTGGTGGTGCCCACTTGTGATTCCAGCATTCAAAAGGGGGCTGGAGAGCTATCGAAGCCGTTAAAGGCTCAAGCCCAAAATGGCAAGAGTTCAATTCCCAGTGTTCAAGAGACTGAGTAAGGAATATGGAGAGCTTGAGGTCAGCCTGGGCTGTATAGTGAGACCCAGGCTTTAAAAAAAATCATTGTCGCTGGGTATGATGGTATATGCCTTTAATCCCAGCACTCAGAAGGCAGAGGCAGGCGGATCTCTGTGAGTTCAAGGCCAAACTGGTCTACATAGTGAGTTCCAGGACAGCTGGGGCTACCAGGAGACTCTGACTCAAAAAACAAACAAACAAACAAAAAAAGTTGGAATAGGCCTGTATGTAATACTAGCATTTAGGAGGCAGAAGCAGGACTGCCATAGGTTCAAGGCCAGCTCAGTCTATGTAGCTAGTTCCAGGACAGCATACAGCTTTGTATATAGAGTAAGAATCTGTCTCATTAAAAAAAAAAAAAAAGGCTAACATGGTGGCCAGATGGCTCAGCAGGTAAAGGTGCTTGCTGCCAAGCCTGACAACCTGAGTTCAACCCATATGGTGGAAGGTGAGAACTGACTCCCAAGTCTTCAACATGTGTCCCCTCAAATAAATAAATATAATAAACTATTTTAAAAAAACAAAAAAATTTAAATAGGTTGAGCCTGAGTTAGTTGTGGAACAATCAGGTAGTGAGGCGTGGAATTCAGATGGAGGACAGTCTAAGGTACAAGAGAGAGACTTGAATTAGCAACAGAGATTCTTGTTGACTACATAGTCTCTAGCCTAACCTTTATGTTAGTTAAAGCCATAGGGAAATCTTCAAATGGATCTCATGTATGAGACAAGAAAATATTGTACACTAATTCCCGAGAAGTGTTACTATTTGAGGATCACAGCAAAGAGGGGCCCTGTGAGGAGGTGAAGAAGCATGGTCTTTTATCAGAATCTTCTGTGTGTTGAACTTACCCAGGGGGTCAAGAGTACATGATTACTGAGAGATCTGATGTAGTCTATCGCCATATCCTATCCAGGAGATAGATTAGCATGAAGAGTCCCAAAGGTCAGAATGAACATGGTAGATGGAAGGGGCAGGGGACAGAAAGTTCAAGGGACTATATCTTAGCTTGAGGGAGAATGGGAAGGACAAATCAGTGAAGGTGAATAGTTCAATAAGGTAATACAACGCAGGGCCTCCAGTGGAGATCAGACCAACTTATCTCTGCCTTCCCAGCCATCTGGGGTTTAGGAATAGGTGTGATACATGAGATTTCCTTTTTGGAAGTGTAAGTTCTGGTGCAGTGTAATGGTGGTGGCGGTGATGAAGTGCAATGGTGGAAGTGGTGGTGGAGGTGGAAGAGATGATGATGGTACAGTGGTGGAGGTGGTGGTGTTAGTGATGATGATGGTGGGGGGATGCGCATATGTTGCAGCTGGTGACAGTGTTGGGTTCTTAGCTTATGGTAGTGCTGTCCACTGGGCTTTGTCGTGGTAGCTGCTTGAAAAGGAGCGGCATTGCCAGCTGGGATGATTTTAGGTCATTCCTTGACCAAGTGCGGTTACTTTGCCCTTTAGCCTGGGGGGCAGAAAACAGAGGCGGTGGCATAAGGCGGCAGCTGGGAGGCAGTGCTAGCGCGCCTGGCCGGCGGCTGTAGAGCTGGGAACACTGGGGCGGAACAGGCGAGGGGCGTGCCGTGGGCGTGGCCGTCTCGGAACCAGGCCCCGCCTCTCTCGCCCTTCTCGCCTGCGCAAGCGCTCTGTGGGCCGTTAGCTGTCAGGAGCCTAGCAGCCGGCGACCAGGACCCGGGATCCGACGTCTGGACCCAGGGGTCTGAGTCCGGCGCAGCGACATCGGCGGACAAGCGCCTAGAGGCCCGGGCTGCCTGCCAGGTCGCAGAGGCGAGCAGGGACCTGTGGGGCAGTTGTCCGCGCAGGCAAGATGGGGAACCGGGAGATGGAGGAGCTCATCCCGCTGGTGAACCGTCTGCAGGACGCCTTCTCGGCGCTGGGACAGAGCTGCCTGCTGGAGCTGCCGCAGATTGCCGTGGTGGGCGGCCAGAGCGCCGGCAAGAGCTCGGTGCTCGAGAACTTCGTGGGCAGGTGAGCGCACCGGGAGCGCGGTGGGGGCGCGGCTGGGGCGCCCCTGCTCCAAGCCGTTGGAACGTGGACCGGTGTGGGGAGCCAAGGGTGGACCGAGGCTGCGGCGGAATGGGGGCAGAGCAGTGGTGTCGCTGGAGCGGGCGGGGTCCTCCCTGCTCTGGGCATCCTTGGTTCCGCACCCCCCACCGTGGTGACCCCCCCGTCTGCCCTTCATCCTGCCATACAAAGCCATTTCCTCTCCACCCTCGGTGGGGGAGTCGGGGTCCGCCCGGGGATCCACTTCCCTGCTCCGTGCGCGCCAGCCCCAGGCTGCCTGGATGCGCAGCACGGTGCTTTCCAGTCCCCTTCTCTGTTTCCCAGTCTCAACATCCTCTTTTTCCTGTCACCCTGCCTGAGGATCTCGTTGAGGCTGTGGGGTTTTACCCCTCCTCCCTCACGCTTTTCCCCTCGCCTGGGTTCTCGGGTCCTCTCAGCTGTCCACTGTTTGAGACGGTCGGGTCAGCGTCGCCTGCCCCTAGCTGGGGAGGCGGGGTGTGTGGATTCAGAAATCTCTGTTGTGATGAGGGCTTACTGGCAGATGCTTGCCCACGATTCTCCCTGGGAGTCGAGGAATAAAAGGTGGTATGTTTGAGTGTGCACCCATTCACTGCTCCAGGCACGGCTGAGAAGCGGAGACTGGCGGGAGGAGCCGTGACTAGTGCTGCCCAGGTGCTATGTCATTCCTGCATCATCTCAGAACTGACCAGCATCTTTCTCTCACTCTCTCTGTGCCCCCTCCCCCCAGCATCTTCTTCTTTTCCTCAAGCTCTTATTTATTCTGCCAGTCTTCAAGCTGGCATTCAGAATCCAAATTAGAGTTATGGCTTTCTTCATGTCTCTTCATTCTGAAAGAACTCATTTTTTTTAAAAATCAGGAATCAACATTTCTTTCAGTGAGCAATTCAGGACGGATTAAGTTACCATAATGGCCTTGCTTCGGGAGTGCATTATGACAGCTGAAATCTGTTCCCCAGTAGTAAACCTTGTAGAATACACAACAATACGGTGGGCTGGAGGGGGGCAATCAGAGCTTGTGCTTTATTCTTTTATTTGGTTTCTGAGCGACTTGCGATGTCAAACGTTCCTGCTCCCATCCTTCTTTCTCTTTGTAATATATTGCTGGTCGATGTGTAAACTGTAAAGCTGGCCTTGCCCACTTCTCCTTTGGGGGTGTTAGTATCTAAAGTGCATTTTCTTTTCTTCAGATGATTCACTTCATTATATTCTTGCTTCAACGTGAACTAGAAAGATAAAAAAGTGGAATTGCTGACAATTGGCTAATCCTTGAGTCATTCACTTAATAACTTTGCCTTCGTTTAATAATTCATTTTGATCAATGCAAAAATGATGGCAAAACATTTTGCCTACGTCATCTCAGACTTCTGGTCTGAGAAATGGAGTTATTTAAAGACAGTTTTAAAAACGATTTTATTTCAGATGCAACTACCATATTTTGGTGCATCTTTCATATATACCTGGATGAGCCTGTATTATACATTGTGGCCAGAGCTTTTGAACTCAGTGTAGATTTTATGCATATACCTTATTCTCTCTAGGACTGTAGTCTTCTCAATGCTAGAATAAAATGGTGTACATCTCCCCTCATTAGCTGTATTCTATTATAACAAGAATAAAAAAGGAGATATAGCAGAATAAAATAGTCTTTATTTTTCATAATAGAATGAAAAAAGGGACATTATAAATATAAAAATCAGAGCACTTATCAGAATGCATTAGTAATTTGCACTTTTTTGTTTTGTTTTGTTTTGAGGCAGGGTCTCTCTGTAGCCCCAGCTGGTGTGGAACTCACTAGACTAGGCTGGTCTCAATCTCACAGAGATCCACCTGCCTCTGCCTCCCGGGTGCTGGGATAAAAGGTATGTTCCACCACGCCCAGCTTTGTTGTACTTTTAAAAGTTTTATCAATAGTTACTGTTAGGATGATAAGGAAAATAATGAATAATGAACTTAGAGGAACAAGCTCATTAATCAGTATGTAAGCCTTTATTAGCTACAGGGTTGTACTTACCTAGCAGGCCTTATATATTAAGGAGCAAACTTAATTAGAAAGGTCATTTGACCTTAATAAAGATTTCAGTCATTGAATTATTGAAGAATCTAATTTCTAATTATAACCCAACCTTAGGGAAAAAGGAGTTCTCTATTTTGTTAAGAGATTCAGCCCAGTTTAAAAAAAACCCAGAATTTATATTTCACTGTAACCTTTTAACTTTTTATTATTCAGGAATTTTATAATCATAAAGTTCTCTAAAAATGTAACACTTCTCCCTTACACATACATATTTGCATTTTAGCACTTGACCAAGTGTGCAGTAACTGAATGCAGTCAAGAAACAAGGCTCTTCACTTGTGCAAATTGTTTGCTCATGAGTTAAGCTTGTTCTCTTCAAAATAATGATGCATTTAATTATTTCCTTATTATTTAAGAATTCAACCCTAGTCAACTAACCATATTTTTCCTTACAGATAGTTTGCATATGTTGGTTTTTTTGACACCACTGAATGCATTTGGAGTTGAATGCATTTAATTCATTTAGCTGTAGTTGTAAAACTGATTTTGGGGTAACAAGTCTGGTTTGTTAAGAATAAAATGAATCATGAATGAACTACTTGTTTGTGACTTTTTTCTTGTTGGAGTGGTGAATTTACATATTAATGTGATATAGTGTGAGTAGCCAGATTGTTCTTTTGCTTGTTCAAGGCCAGCTATATGCTGGCAGTGAGAAGCAGTGCAAGGTCTAATATATAGATGCTGAAGCCCACAGTTTGAATATAACGGTTCACTATCTTGCTTGAGCCCGCCCATTGATCCAGTTTATATATGGAGGAATTGAATTTATTTGACTGCTTTCTTATATATGTGAATTCTTGCTCTGCCTTCCCATTTTACCTAGGGCTTTAGGTATGCCAGACAAATGCTCGTCCACTGAGCTATATTCCAAGTTCACTTTCTAGTCTTAAAAAAATATTTCATTTAATATGCATGAGTGTTTTGCCTGCATGTATGTATGTGCACCATGTGCGTTCAGTGCCCTTGGAAGTCAAGAGGATGTCAGATCTCCTGGGACTGGAGTTATCAATGGTTGTTAACCATGATGTGTATGCTGGGAACTGGACCCGGGTTCTCTGAAAGAGCAGCAAGTAATCTCAACTACTGAGCCATCTCTCCAGCACATTTTTTTTTTTTGAGACTTGAACTCCCTCTGTATCCTGGGCAAGCCTTGAACTTGTAACCCTTCTCTCTCAGCCTTCCAAGTACCTGGGATTAGAGGTCTGGGAAACCTGCACAGATAGAAAAGATTTTGTGGCTTGGTTCTTAATATGTATGTTTAGAGGACAATAGTGATAAAAATAATGGCTAGTGTTTATTGAGTGCTTGCTACAGGTTGGGTGTTGTTTTGTGTCCTCTTACATAGCTAATCTCATTTAATCCTCATGAAACTCCAAAGAGGTAGGTATTCTTATGTGTTTTATTTTACCTAATAGTAAATTAAAATGCAAGTTTGAACAGTTCACTTATGGCTAATTTAAATTAATGTAAAAACAATGGATTGAGATACAACCTAAGACATTCTTGAAGACAACTCTAAAATGTAATTGGGTTGTGTACTTAAATATGTGTTTAGAGTGCATGTAAGTTGTTTATTAAGGTGCTGAGTGTAAACTGTACTAACTGTTAATGGGCAAATGCTTTTTAATGATATACTTATTAACAGCATTACTTCTTCAATGTTAATTATACGGGTGGAAGATTTCATGTTATTTATTCTAGTCTGAGTGGTAAACAGACCTCCAATTCTGCACAAATAGAAAAGATTTTATAATGAATGGAAACTAAACTATTTTTAAACCCAGACTATACTGATGAGAGCTTATTACAACATGCAAATGTCTCAATAATGTATATTTATGTACTTAAGAAGTTTGTAAGGGTATTGATTATCAAGGTTGTTTTGAGGGGAAAATCTTAAAGTGAGCCTTTTGATGATGCTGTCGGACATGATCAGATAACTGAATCTAAAATTCATGTGACTAAGACGCTAATCTATTCTTGAATCCTTTGACTGTCTTCAAGAACATGCTTAAAAATAAGTAAGAATCCTTCAATTATAAACAAGATGAGACCACAGAAGCATTCATATTAATAAAACTTTTAAATTCAGAAATAGGTTTGTACTGAGGGGAGGGATTTTGTTAAAATATCAAAACATCTAAAATAATGAATTTTTTTAAAGAAATGACTTCCGAGATTATAGTTATTAGGTTAATAACACAACTAAAATGTGTTAACTATTAAAAGTCATGCTTAGAGTGTCCAAAGAACTATTTAGTAAAATATGAAAATTATGAAATATTCTCTATTTAACAAAGAGTTGGCGGAACCTGAAATTATGAAGATATTTTTGCTGAATCAGCATTGTATAATACATTTTTAGGTTATCACAAATTCACAATTGGTAGAATTTATTTACTACAGCCAATTTCTCTTTAAAATTATTAATCATGTCTGAAAAGAAATAGAGCTAGGTGAACTTGACTGAACAGTCTGTGTTTTGGGTTTACTTGTGATTAATCAACATAAAAATGTTCTTAATTTTTTAAAGAATGAAGTTGGGGGGCTAAGAAGATAGTTCAGTAGGTAAGAGTGCTTGATGTGCAAGCAACAGGACCTGAATTTAAATTTCTAGTACCTACATGAAAAGTCAGGCAAGGCCTTACATGCCTGTAACCTCAGTGTTTGGAGGAGAGACAGGTGGATCCTGGGAACTTGCTAGCCAGACAGCCTAGCTGCAATGAAGAGCTTCAGGTTCAGGGAGGGACCCTGTCTCAAAGAATAAGGTAGAGAACAATAGAGGAAGTCACCCACCATCTTCCTCTGGCCTCTGCCTGTGTGCATGGATGTGTGCACTTGCACACACACACACACACGTATGCATAGACACATACTTCCACAATGATTTAAAATTTTTTTAAAGAATGAAGTTGGGGTAGGCATGACGCCTCATGCTTATAAGGCTGATACCCAGGAGGCTGAGATGTAGTGAGTTCCAGGCAGCCTGGCCTATAGTATGAAATCCTTTCTTAAAAACCTCCCCAAACAAAACCTACAACCACCACACCAGAATTGTTTGCCATGAAGCCTTTCAGGACCTCAGAGGAATGGAAACAGCATTTGGCTACTTTAGAAAGCTGGGTATTATGGAGGACTGTGGAAAGATGTCTCAGCAGTTAAGAACACTGACTGCTCTTGCAGAGGACCTGGGTTCAGTTCTCAGCACCCACATGATGGCTAACTGTAACTCCAGTTTCAGGGCATCCAATGCCCTATTCTGGCCTCTATAAGCATTATATGCATGGGTGTATTTATACACATGCAGACAAAATCCTCATACAAATAATACACATAAAAGTAAAAAAAATTGAAAAAAGAGAGTAGGGTATTGTATTCTCCATGAAAGAAATAACATTTAGTACATGTATTACTATAACAAAATTGTGGAGAGTGGGTAATTTTATGAATGAGGTTTATTTGGCCTAAAATTTTAGAGACTGGAGGCTTAAACAGCACAGTGTGGTTCTAGTGAGGGCTTCATGTCAGATAGCATCATGGTGGAAGTGTGTGTATGAAGGGAAAAGGTCTTATGGCAAAATGGAAAGCCAGAGCAAGGGGGAGGGGGAAACATTGCTCTTCTTATAACAGCCCTCTGGAGAACTCACTGAATCCCACAGAATTGTATGAGTTTCTTCAGTGGGCAGAACTCCCAGAGATCTTAATCACCTTCCTCCAGGCCCTCTTAAAATTCTACCATCTCTTCACATTGTGATTGGAAGCCAAGCTACCAAGACAAACCACATCCAAACCATATTAGTATGCTAGTCTTTTCTTAGGTCACACCTTTTGCTATGGCTAATATAAGCAGGATTAAATGATATTTTACTTGTCATGATAATCTTATTTACTTTTAAGAGGACCTCAAGCAATTAGGAAAAATGACTTTCTTCTCCTACCAATTTGGCTCTGGTAGGAGAGCTTCAAGCTAATGTAGTGTATAGAATAATCTAATTTAATTTTCTATATGGACAAAGTTTTTCCATTTCCCTAAGTCTAAGTCTACTTTGCAATTTATAACAGTATCAACATTGACCTAAAAACCCTAAAAGATTATGGTATACTAAACACATTTTTTTCTATAGTAGATGGAGGAGGAGATCAACATTTGTTTAGGTCTGGACTTTGTCACATACTCTCCAAACCCCTCATTTCTTATCCATTTCACATCTAAATTCTAATGGAGAGGAAACTCAGAAGCAGGGGGGCAAGGTGTTTGTCCAAATTACTTGGCTAGTAAGTAGCCAAATCTGGACTTAGCCTTCGGTATGAGTCATATTGGAATTCTTGAGAAATTTATTATTATTTATTGAACTCTAAATATAATGGGTAAGAATATGCAAAGAAATATAAACACACAGAAACTAATGTATGTATGTACTATATGTATGTATGTACGTATGTGTATATGTATGTATGTAAGAAGAGAACTGATGAGCTGTGGGATGGCTTCACAGGAAAAAAAACTTGCCCTGCAAGCCGGGAGACCTGAGTTTTATATACTTATAAAGGTGGAGGAGAGAACTGCCTCTACAAAGTTATCTCCTGACCTCTACATGCATGCTGTGGCATGTGTATCCACTCATGCATCTCACACACATACACACACAGACACATGTACACACACCATTAATATACTATGACTACTGATAACAATAACAAAACTTAAATAATATTTTATTTATTATTTTTATTTTATGTGTATGAGTGTATTGTCTGCATGTTGGTAGGTATACCTATGTTATGCAAAGCCCACAGAGGTCAGAAGAGGACTGGAGTTACGGATGGTTGTTAGCCTCCATGTGGATGGTGAGAATCAAACCTGGGTCTTCTGCAAGAGCAGCCAGTGCCTTTAACCACTGAGCCATCTCTCTAGCCCCAACAATAACAAAATTTTAAAAATTGAGCTGATCACAACTTTCAAATGAATGTGCAAGATAAAGGCTGCTGAATGCATTGTCAGTTAGTTGGGATAAAAATTTATAGCGGGGCTGGAGAGATGGCCCAGTGGTTAAGAACACTGGTTGTTCTTGCAGAAGACCCAGGTTAGAATCCCAGCACCCACATGGTAGCTCACAACTGTCTGTAACTTCAGTTCCATGGGATCCAACAGCCTTTTCTGTCTTCCATGGGCATTGCATGAGATGGGTGCACTTACATACATGCAGGCAATATACACATACACATAAAATAAAAATAATAAAAAAATTTATAGCTTATCAGTTTTAACAATAAAACAACCCTCCTCAAACTACAGCTTTGAAATTGAATCAGGATGTAAGTGGAAAGTAGATGATGTACTGGTTGCCAGTGTCATTTGTCAACCAGTATCATTTTAGCTCAAGGCTGCATGTATTGAAGTATCAGTGTCAGCAGGGAGGTGGAGATCTGTGTGTCAGTGTCTGGCTTGACAACAAGCCATTGAATTTAGCCTGCCTCTTTATCATAAAGAGATACTGTACATTGGAGATGGCCTGAGAGAAGAATAGCAAGCCAGAAAAGACAGTGGAGAGATAAAAATATAACTGAGGGGTTGGGGGTATAGCTCAGTGGTAGAGCACTTGCCTAGTATGTGCAAGGAGCTGGAGATAAACAAACAAATGAACAAAAAATAAATAAAATAAGCACCTCCAAGGCACTGATTGAAGAGGAATTCTGTTTTCCTGTTTCGGGATAAGGCATTTAGTTAAAGCAGTAGAATAAACTGAAGACAAAAATGTCGGAGAACACGATCTAAAATTCAAATCTAACAACATTGTGTCACTTAGAAAGGGGGGAGAAGGAAAAGAGGAGGTTGGCTGTAAACGTGTATTTTTCAGAAACCACCTTTGACAAACGAGAGGGTTTATTAATATCACACTGAAGACATTTTGCTCATGTGTAGTCGTGCGTAATTCATCCTTTCTCCCTCTACCACATAGAAGGACTGGAACTGAACACAGCTGCTTCAGGACACTTTCCTCTGGTTTAATTTTCACTCAATTTCCTGGAGTTACATTAGGGTACAGAGAAACCAAGAGATTTGTCCAAGGTCAGAAAAGTTATCACTGGGTTTGGAACTTGGTGTTCAGAAGCCTGTGCCGTTCGTCATCTTTGCTTCCTCCTGTTATTGTTTTCGAATGCCTCCCTCTTGTCCTCACCTTGCTTCCTCCTTTTCCTACTCCTTTGTAGCATTGGACCAGACTCTGTTTGATGCTCTTCTGCATTACTCTTGTTGGTAGCCCACCAGCAGGGATAGCACATTCATTTTCCCATACAGAATGATGGATGGAGACAGGGAGCAGAGTTTTTCTCAGACTTAGACCAGATAATTTTCTGAGATGCTATGCCCTTGAATAAAGTGTGACTTGTAGGGAATAAATGGGCACAGGAGAAGTTCAAAAGAGGTACTGGATGCTATCTGCTAGGTGGGTATTACCTAGAATAGCTGTCATGGTCACTGACAGGCCTTCCTTAAACCAAGATATGCTTCTGAAAAGTTGCATACCAATAAATAGTAGGAACAAAAGGGTCATTCTGTAAAGAAATGAGTTAATTTTTAGGTAAAGGATGCATTTGTGACTCATATATACATCTTTCAGCTTGTTTGGTTCATATTCTTGCTTTTTTGTGTTTGCATTCTTTGAGTGAATTAAATAGCATTAAGGACCATCGATGTCATATGTTATTTTGATGGTTCCAAAGAGCATTGATAGTGTTTTAAATCCTTAATGCTAATTGATAATAAAGAGGACTTGTTGAAGTGAGGGATAATATATTTAATCCCTGAATTACACAAATGTATAGGATTGCTTTAGATCTTGATTTGTTCCAATATCCCTGCTGAGAAATCTCTATTTCCTGGTGTTTAAAGGATGTCTTAGTGCTTTTTTTGTGATAGTATGTTATGTCATTGCTTAAAAAAAATGGGACCATGAGTTACACATACACATATGCTGGAAGTAGGGAGTTCTGAAACATCTTATTGTTGATTGTTTCCATGGCTTGGAATAAAAGAGTATGACCCATTTAAGTAAGTAATTTGATGGGTGGCCAATTTTTCTGTTTGTGCTTTCTTAGAGAGTCCCCCTCCCAGAAATAGCTCTTTGAGAAAGAGTCATCACATTATGGTGACTTGGCTTGACTGACTGGAGCTGGAGTCCCATCTCTGCCTCCCCATAGTAACATGACTTGTTAGTAAGAGAGTTAGCTTCATTTGGCATTAGTTTCCACATCTGCAAAGCAGGGAAAATAGACCTTACAATTGATGCATGTGTGTGAATTCTAAGATGATGTCTTGTACCTGCCCCAAGGATGTGTTCAATAAATGATGGCACTTTGCTTAAATCTTTATTTAGACTAGATATTTTCTGAATATTATTTAGACTTAAATCTTTATTTAGACTAGATATTTTCTGAATATTAAAAAAGTAAGCCAGGCATGGTTGCTTACTCCTGTAATCTCATTGCTTGGGAAACAGGCGTGAGGCTTGCCATGAAATATGCCTGGAAATGATAGTGAGTTCCATCCAGCGTAGTGTGAGCTACAGTGTGAGATTCTGTCTTGACAAATAAACAAACAAACAAACAACCCAACTAAACCCAACAACCCCCAGAAGCACCCAAAATAAATAAATAAAAATACAAATGTAAATGCAGAAATGACAATGTGTATTTTTCAGTTCAGTCTATATTTTTTTTTTTGGTGACTGTCACAAAATTATAGTTGCATCAAAATAACCTTTTGCATCAGATTGACTTAGTGTATGTTTGGGACTGGTTGAAAGAAAGAATTGCCTGCATTCAGCACTATCACAATGTAATTTTTTCTTTGGATAGTGTATTCGTTACCTTTCTGTTGTTGTGATAAAGCACCATGACCAAGGCAACTTACAGAAGGAAGAGTTTGCTTGGGGTAACTGTTCCAGAGGGTTAGGAATCTATCATGGCAGGGATGCATGGCAGCAGAGATGGCTGGAAGAGAGAGCTGAGAGCTTCCATCTTCAAGCAAGCATAGAAAGCAGAGAGACAAGTTGGAAATGCCCGCCCTTAGTGACATGCTTCCTCTAGCAAGGCCACACCTCTAAACCTCTCCAAACTTCTCCACCAACTGGAGGCAAAGTGTTCAAATACTTGGAGCCTATGAAGGGACATTCTTATTCAAACCACTTCAGATAGATACTTACATAAATTAATTTAGAATACTCTTCCCTTCCACAAGTTCCAAATCACTTTTTGCTTATTAATTCATTAATCCTGACAAGTTCCCTGAGATGATAGTAAAAGCACATTTTGTTAATTTTAACTTAGAAATGAAAACTATTAAACTAAAAAAAATATTAAACTATTGAGTCACATGCTGGGAGTCACATGGTGAATCCTAGAGATAATGAATGTAATGAAATTAATAACAGAATAATAAAATGAATTTTGCAAACATCCTCAGTCATTCTCCTAAAGAATAGATTTCTAATTATTTATTTTGTATACTTGTGTGTATGCGTGTGGGTGCATATGACATGGAGGTCAGAAGAAATCTTCCAGGCGTCAGTTCTCTCCTTCCACTATGTGGATCCCAGGGATTGAACCTAGATTGTCAGGCTTGTCAGCAGATGCTTTTACCTGCTGAGTCATTTCACTGGCCAGAGAACAGATTTTAAGAAGGCATTTGCTTCTGTAGCATCAAGCACACCATTTTTAGGGTGTAGTTTTCTTTTGGGAATGTTAGATGGCATTGTCCAAAAAGATTGGGATAGTAGGTGGAAAAGCAATGCAGAAAGAATAGCTGGGGAAGAAGGACTGCTTAGCAAGAATATGGGCCAAGGCCAAAGAGCAGAAAAGATGCAGACAAGGGGTCAGCATGAAAGGCATCACCAGCCCTTGAAAGAATTCCATTTTTTTTTTTTTGCAGTGGATGTTGAAATAATACTCTATGACTATTTTCAATGGAAAGATTTATATTCTGTCTGGATTGGTATTCCCACAACTTGTCAACCAGCAATGTTAGCTCTGGGTTGGTTAATTGGTTCCATCTGGGATTGTGTTATCTTTGTGTCACTGGGTATGCCAGAAGGTTATAAAAGAATAACTTTGGGGGACTGGGATTATAGCTCAGTGGTAGAGTACTTGTCTGGCATGCATGAGGCCCCAAGTTCAATCCCCAGTGAATAGCTCTGGGTGTCTTATCTACTGGAGTTTGAGAATGTTGTATGTGGTGCTTGTGTTTTTCTAGTAATAAAACAGACTTCTTTTCATATAGTGAAAAGAAAGGGAGTTCTTGAAATCTGTTTTTACAGATTCCATCATTCATGAACCTCCGAGTTCTATTACCTAAGTAACAAGAACACCATGGTAAGTCTTTGTATGTCATCAAGAAATAACATTATAACTATCTGAATATTGTAGTGCTTGTGGACTTAATTAAAAAACTTTAATCCTAAAAAATGGCATATGAATCTGAGACGAGAATCCCTTTATTTGACTTGTGTACTGTGAATGTTATATTTTCTTCAGGGATATTTTTTCTGAGTCAGTGAAGAAGGAAAATGGCAGATGATGAGTGGCTTGAAGAATGAGAGAGGCGAGGGGAGGAGGGGGTCTTGTGCACATGTCTGCTATTGCTATATTGTAGGGTGATCTGAAGAAAAAGACAATTCTTGTTCACTACAAAATTATTACATTTTGTTTGGTTTGTGTGTGTGTGTGTGTGTGTGTGTGTGTGTGTGTGTGTGTACATGCACATGCCGTGGCACAAATGTGGAGGTCACAGGACAATTTGTGAGAGTTGGTTTTTTTCCACCATGTGGATTCTGTGGATCAAACTTAGATCATCAGGCTTGATGGCAAGTGCCTTAACCCACTAAGCTATCTCTCTAACCCTGCCAGATTAAGCCTTAGTGCTGTGAGAATTAGGAGTATTTGTGAGTCAGTTTATGGATTTGGTTTATACTAATGGGAGATCCTTCTTGTCTACATGTTGAAGGAATGCTGGAGTGGCATGGTGGTTTCTGCCATTGCTGGCTTGTCTTTCCCAGCTCCCTCTGACTTCAAGGCCCTTTCCCGGGTGTCCTTGTGTACACTTCTCGGCTCCTTGTCTGCCTTCTCCACTGTTTGCAGCCGTCATGCAGTCAGGAGCTATGTCTGTTATTTTCTATAATGAAACGCTGACAGACAGCAGGAACTAAATGAATGAATTAACTACCTGATCTGTGAAAGCCATTTATCTAGATGGAACACGCTTTCTTCATCAAAAGTTGCTTGTGAATGTGTGAGCGAAGCATGGGACAAGGTCAGGAAAATAAAAATTTTCTTTTCCTGTTGTGATGACCAAGTACCCTGACAAAAGCAACCCAAGGGAGAAAGGGTTTATTTTGTCTCACAACTTCAATGTACAGTCCATCATAGTGGAGAAGTTCTGGCAATAGGCATTTGAGGCAGCTGGTCACAGTACATCCACATCCAGGAAGCAGAGAAAGATGAATGCTTCTTCTCAACTAGCTTTCTCCTTTTTATGATATCTAGGGCCCAACTCAGAGAATGGTGCCATGGTGCCATGTACTTCTAGTGTGGGCCTTCCTATCAAACTTCATCAACACAGCCCCTCAATGGGCATGGCCAGAGGCCAGTGTAATAAAGATAGCTCCTCTCGGTCATGCCTGGGGCCTGCCTCCTAGGTGATTCCAGATCGGGTTAAGTTGATAATCAACATTAATCATCACTGGTTGTAACCTGTTAGAGGGTCATGATATCAAAGGAGTTTGGTGTGACAGCCTTAAATAGAGCATCAGGTTACATCTCAGGTAGCAATGACAGATGTTTTTATTTTATTTTTTTTAACTTTAAAAAATATTGACAATTTCATATATGCATATAAGGAGTTTTGATCAAATCCATCCCCACTCCCTCCCTCCTCTCCAACCCCTTCCATATCTCCCTATCACTTTTTCCTGAACAACTTTGTGCACCCTTTCTTTCTTTCTTTCTTTCTTTCTTTCTTTCTTTCTTTCTTTCTTTCTTTCTTTCTTTCTTTCTCTCTCTCTCTCTTTCTTTCTTTTCTTTTCTTTTTCTTAATGGGGCTTTTTGTTACTCATTCCCACCTCTTCAGAGGTAACCCTAAAATCTTTTAGGGATTAGATAAGAGCTCCCAGATACTTTTAACATTTTTGGCCTTTGGAACAGAGAAGGACATTTTGATTTTTAATCAAGAAACTGGCTACTTTCATTGGGTTCTTTTTCACCCTAACTGCCTAGCCAGTTCCTATCTCCTATTCTTATCATGCTATCCTCTGAAGAGGTTACCCAAATTGCAATAGAGAATCGGGGCACAGACCTCTCTGGCCTCTTCCTTGCTGAACAGGGATGCAGGGTAAGGCAATTGGGGTACCCCTTCAGTGGACCTATCTAAAAGACTCCCAAATTGCATAACTTAACTGTAGGGAGAAAAGAAAGTCCTTGACTGGTGCCTAGGACATGTGAAGGAGAAGTAAAGGCAAGAGTAGTATTACAAGTTCTAGACAAGGAACCAGAAAAAAGTCAAAACGGCAAATTTCAAATGTTCATATTAGAGCCCATTGGAATTTCTTTTCTTTTTTTTTTTTTGGTCTTTTTGAGACAGGGTCTCCCTGTAGCCCCAGCTGTCCTGGAACTCACTATGTAGGCCTCACCAGGATGGCCTTGAACTCACAGAGATCCATCTGCCTCTGCCTCCCGAGTGCTGGGATTAAAGGTGTGTGCCATTATGCCCAGCATTGGAATTTCTTGATGAGAGCTTCCAAAAGCATCCCTCTATTGGGTTCCTCCTCATTTTTCTTTTGTCTGTCAAGGCTGGACTCAAGAGTGACAGACACAGGATTTATTTTCAGGCACTTTGATAGCTGTTGGAGTGGTTAGAATCAGTGTCAGTTCCTGCAATGACAGATATTTTTAAATGTAGAATGTATTTTTTTTTGCTATGGATTTTTCTTAAAATTGTTGAATGCCTCTGGACTATATTAAACCTGATTTAGTAGTCCTTGTTCTACATGCAAATAGTTGGACTTTCCTTTCATTATTGTAGGAACAATTCACATTATAGTATACCATCCTACTAGGATGAATTCAAATGGAGGTAATTATGATTTTTTTTAAGTGAGCCATCTTTTAACTGAAATGGTAGTATGTATATGTGATGAAATTTAGCCATTGCAAAGCATATACAATAAAAATGGCCTTTTGTCCACTGAGGCTTCTAAAAATATTTTATTTACCTGTATGACTACAAGAGTTTTTTCTCTTTCCTCTCTCTCTCTCTCTCTCTCTCTCTCTCTCTCTCTCTAGCTCTCTCTCTTTCTCTCTCTGTGCATGTATATAATGCCTGTATGTGTTTTTGTGTGTTTACATGTGCGTGTGTGTATACATGTGGGAGAAGGCAAAAGGTCAAGATCTGGTGTCTTCCTTAATAGGGTTCCACTTTATTTTTTGAGACGGGTCCCTTTGAACCTGGAACTCATTGATTTGACTAGACTGGATGGCCAATGAGTTCCAGGAAATCTTGTCTCCATCTCCATAGTGCCATGGTTACAGACATCCAAACTTAGGTCTTTATGCTTGCACAGAAAGCACTTCTGAGCTATTCCCCCAGGCCTGGGTTTATATTCTCATTTATGTGAAATTTAATTTTTGAGGGCAGAAGGAGTTTAATAAACTTGTTTGTAGGCAGATGACAAAACCAATTGAGAAGAATTCTATTTGAAAATTCTGCTAGCAGATGGGTTTGTTTGTTCATTGAATCCTTTCCCCTAGAATCATATTTTGAGAGTGTCAGGAACTGTGTGAGGTGCTATGTATGCAGTCACTCCTTTAAACAATTTGGTACTCAATTGAATAGAATTTGATGTGCATGGTCCTATTATTATCAGAGTAAACAAGTGTGATATTTAATCTTCATTATCACCTTTGTAGGATTTAGAATCACCTAGGAGATAAACTTCTAGGTGTGTCTGTGAAGTTGTTTTCGGAGACGTTTAACTGAAGAGGAAGAAGACCACCCTACATGTGGGTGGCACCATTTTATGGGCTGGGGTCCCAGACTGAATGAAAGAAGGAAGTGAGTGGAACATGGGCATTCATTTCTCTCTGCTTCCTGGCTAAAGATGCAATGTCAGCATCTGCCTCATGTCCTGGCAGTGCTTTCTTCTTTGCCATGATAGATGGTACTCCCAGACTTTGAGATGGAATCTTCCCTTGTTGCTTTTGTTAGGTATTTTTTCACAGCAATGAAAACTGTAATAAGTACTTTAAACTATGAATTCCTAGGAGAATTATTAGGGAAGTGGTCTTAGTGGAATTTTTTAGAAAACAGTTGTGGGATGATAATGATGTTAGTTGGGGAATAGAGCAAATGGGTAGAAATTACAGGAGGAAAGACTTACACTTTTCATAAGGGTGACTGTTCACTATAGCAGTTAAAGAACAAAATGGATTTCCTGTCAGGTGGTAAGTACCCTATCACTGTGCTAAGGGGCCAGAGGATAGACCACTAGCTGCTAGGTATACTACAGCTGGGAGGACAGACTGGACAAAGGCACTTTGAAGATTCTTTTTTTAAAATTTTATTTATTGTTTTTATTTTATGTGTATGCCTGTATTGCCTGCATGTAAGTAAGTGCACCCGTGTTGTACAATGCCTACAGAGGACAGAAGAAGCTGTTGGATCCCCTGGAACTGGAGTTAGGGACAGTTGTTAGCTGCCATGTGGGTGCTGGAATTCGAACCCAGGTCTTCTGCAAGGACAGCCAGTGTTCTTAACTGCTGAGCCATCTCTCCAGCCCCTGAAGATTCTTTTAAATGTACAGTCTATGATTTGACTTGGTGGGTTTCAGAGAGGAACTTGACTAAAAAAAGTATGCTTTCTACCTAGGCTGTGTCTTGGTAGGTGACAGATACATAAAATTGCTAAGACTTCTCTGAGTCCACCCCTTTTAGGCAGTCAGAAAATGGTTGGTGGCTATTAGTGTATGGAAAAGAAAATGGAATTGCTTATGGAATAATTAATCCAATGAAGTAGCTGTGAATAAGGATGTTTTAGAGGTAAACTATATTTGAAAAATAAGAATTGATTTTAAAATCTGCCTTTCTTTAGATTTGTTATATGTGCGTGCGTGCGTGCGTGCGTGCATGTGTGTGTGTGTGTGTGTGTGTGTGTGTGTGTGTATGTGTGCGTGTGCAGAGGCACCATGTGCATATGGAGGTCAGAGGACAACTTGCTGGAGTTGGTGCTCGCCCTCCACCACAAATCCCAGGGTGAAACTCAGGTCTTCAGGCTTGATTGAACGTACATTTACCTGCTGAACCATCTCGCCACCCCCAAATCTGTTTCTCTTAATATTCCACTTCTTTTAGTAGAATACCAGTCTAGATATACTTTAAAAAATGTTACTTTTTCTATTTTGAAAGTCTTCTTCCTATGTCTAATATGTAATTTCTTTATTCAAAATAGCCATCGGGGGCTGGAGATGTGGCTTGTTGGTGGGTTGCTTGTCTAGATACATGAAACCCTGGGTTCCATATGACACTGAGGACCCCATACAAATTGGCATGGTGGTGCACACTTGTAATCCTAGCACTTGGGAGGTAGAGGCAGGAGGATCAAAAGTTCAAGGTTATCCTCAGGTATATAGTGGTTTGGGGCTAATCTGAGCTACATTGAGAACTTGTGTCAAAAAAAATATCAAAATACCTTTTAGGTGAGCCCCTTTTCTTCTGTATTCTAATTTCAACCATTTTGGCTTAGGTTCTACTCTCCTCACACTTAGGTAAGGACAGCATCCTGCTCCCTCCCTCCATTTCACTTTCACCTATTCCACAACAGTGTTGCAGCCCTCCTGTAGAACTTCCAGAGTACAACTTTGTTTCATCTTCTCAAGAACTTGAAGTTAATGACCCCTTCTTCAGCTTTAGCATCTCTACTTGGTTTTCAGAACCTTCTACATTCCTTCTAACTTTTGCTTCCCACTCTTCTCACACAAGTTTTTTTTTTCTTTTTTTTTCTTTTTTTAAAATTTTTAAAAATGATTTATTTAATAACAACATACTTAGAAGAAGCATATCATTACAACACAATTGACATATTCAATAACGGTTTCCTGAGGTAGGATGCATCTCTTTCAAAATTGGCTGTAAATTTTTAGGTTTACAGTTGAATTATTACAGTTATACAATATTGTACTCAGTATAAACCCTAAAAGACATAAATTAAATGATGTTTTAACCTTTAAAAAATATCTCCATTTCATTATTAAAATACACAGTTTCATACAGAAAAATTC
>NW_008351633.1:682488-703313 GCF_000622305.1 Nannospalax galili | reverse complement strand
GATTGATTTTGTCTTCAGGAGTTCCGCGGTGGCCCAACTCCAATGTGGATCAGAAGTTTTCAGACTTTCTCCTTAGGTCTGGAATCTTCTAAGAATGCTTTTGGCCTCAGGAACTTGGGTGGCACTGACCTGAGACCCTTGCCGTGGCTGCGCCACGCAGGGAAGCAAAGGCAGATGGGGAGGGAAGAAGCCCCAAGATTTCCCAGGGAGTGGATTGAGTAGCTGGGTTGTACTGGATGCAAAGGATCAGGGAGAGTAAAGGTAAGCCTCGGAGCCCTAGAAAGAGGCTGTCAGCCCCAGAAAGAGGCTGGCGGGGGTTGGAGGATCGGGGAAGTAGAGGGAGATGAGGGCAGGGCCAGGACCAGAAGCGGTGCTCCTGGAGCCCAAGAAAGGGCCTGAGTTGCTCTGGGTGAGAAGGATCAGGAAACAGTATTGGTTCCCCAGGTGTCTGGGGCCCCAAGACTAGGAATGGCACAGGGTCCAAGCTAGAGTATAGAATGGCGGGCGGGGGGGCAGGGGGGTGTTGGGTGGGGTGGAAGGGTGAATGAGGCTTAGGGAGTCCCGGCGCGGAGAGCTGCCCTCCTCACACAAGTTTTTTATCTTACTCTTCTTATCTGTTTTGTGCCTTCGATGGTCATTTCTGACTACATAGGAGCCAGCATGGCCTCAGCATGGTGATATGCCCTAACTGAAAGGAATTCAGACAGTCAAGCCATGTATGTGGGTGGAAGGGTGAATGAGGCTTAGGGAGTCCCGGCGCGGAGAGCTGCCCTCCTCACACAAGTTTTTTATCTTACTCTTCTTATCTGTTTTGTGCCTTCGATGGTCATTTCTGACTACATAGGAGCCAGCATGGCCTCAGCATGGTGATATGCCCTAACTGAAAGGAATTCAGACAGTCAAGCCATGTATGATGTCCACTTTGTGAAATATATGATGGAAAGGCAGTTTTAAAAAGCACATTTTCCTCAAAGGAGTTGGATGTAGATTGGCATAGATGGTATTTGAAGAGTGTTAAGGAGAAACCAGCCTGCCTAAGTCTCCATCCCAATGCTGCCACTTTGTAGCTCTGTGGTCTTGGGAAATCATTTAACTTCTTTGTATCTGAGCTTCCTCATCTGTATAACTGAATAAATCAGTACATACCTCATAGAGAATTAAATTAAACAATTCAAGTAAAGCATTTAGGACAGTACCTGTCACATTGTGTTAGTGTTCTGGCTCATAGTGTGAGGGGATGCAGTCCGTAGTTAGCTTAGCTCCAACACAAAGGGCTTTTGATGAGCAGAACATGCTGTGGGGCATATCACAAATGAGCTTCTGACCTCATGGCAGCTGGGAAAGGGGTGGAGGATGAGAGAGGGAGGAAGAACTGGGGACAAGATAGACTCTTTAAGACATGCCTCCAACAGAGATCTACTTTCTTTAATTAGGCCCCACCCTCCCTATTTCCCATCACCTCCCAATAGTTTATTTAATTATGAATTTCTTCAATGGATTAATCCATTGATTAAACCACGGACCTCATGATCCAGTCACTTCCCCAAGTCCTCACTTCTGAGCAGTGAACCTCATGAGGCCCAAGCCTTTGGTGAATACTTCATAAATGAATCATAAAATACACAGTGTTTATGATTATTATTACTGAGTATAGGAGTATATGGGGAATTTAGATGTTTAGAGATTCAGAAAGATTTCATGAAAGAGTTAGGATCTGAGATGCACAGTAGAGTATGAATTTGATAGATCAAGCTGGGGTCATAGGCACAGAGGTAAAAATGTGTTTCAGGAGCAGAGAATTTTCCATCTGGCTTAGATGCCTAGAAGGGAATGATGGAAGGCAGCTTGCAAAAGAATTGGGTGCTATGCTGGATTTCTAAGATAAGAAATTGGTCCTTGACTGAGAACTCTGAAGACTTGGACGGGATGTTGTGAAGTCATGTTTTAGGAAGATTAAGATGACCATACATATACTGTAACATACATGGATGGAGGGGACATCGGGGACGCTGGTGAGAAATGAAAGATGTCATAGAGGTGTGAGCTTTTTTTTTTTAAAAAGTAAAAATGGAAAAAAAGGCACTTCAGAAATAGTCTGTGATTACCAATGGTGAATAAAGGAAAATCGAGAGAGAGAGAGAGAGAGAGAGAGAGAGAGAGAGAGAAATCCTGAATAATTTCAAAGTCTGAGAGGTCCCTGTAAGACTGGTAATAAAACTCACAGAAGTACGTTTGGGGAAAGAAGGCATGCATCCCTCTACTTCCAGTTCATCAAATCTTTCCTGTAGCTGGTCTTGGTGGCACAGGCTTATAATCTCAGCAACTTGCAAGACTGAGACATGGGAATTCCAAGTTCAAGATCAGCCAGGGCTACATAGTGAGTTCAATTCTTGCCCTGTCTTAAACTTTAAAAAAAGAGAACATAACTGGGATACAGTACAGTGGTAGAGTTCTTGCCTACTGTGTGTGAGGCCAATCTCTGGTACTACAGAATTAAAAAACAAAACCAAAAACTTTTACTCTTCACCAAACTCAGGGTCATCTGTGAAGTACCCCATCTGACCACCCTGGTTGTACTGCTTGTGATCTCCAACATTCTTATGGCTTGTGATTTTTTTCATACTGCTTAGCAGTTAAATGGTTCCATTTGCTGGATTAACATTAGCTCTGGGCTGCCTAGGTAGACTGCAAACCTTTTATTAGCCACCCTCCAGAGATATTAACCAATATTATTTTAGGTACTGTTATAGACTGAATATTTGTCCTTCCCCTGCCCTGATACCCCAACAAAGCTCATATGTTGAAGTCTCAATCCCCCTGTGTTGGAGGTAGGCTCCATAAGGAAGTAATTCACACTAAAGAGGTCATACGTGTGGGGCCTTGAGCAAAAGGATTAGTAATCTTAAAAGAAGAGGGACCTCTCTTTCCTTCTGTGGGCTCAAAAAAAAAAAAAAAAAAAAAAAAACAAGGTCATTTGAGCCCACAGAAAGAAATAGCCATCCACAAGCTGAGCAGAGCGTTCCCCACCAGACACAGACCTGACTGAACCTTGCTCTTGGATTTCTGGTTTCCACAATAGTCAAAAATAAATTTGTATCATTTAAGCCACTGTGCCTATGGCATTTTTGTTATGGAAGCCTGAGCAGACTAATGTAGGTAGTTAATTTTTATTGAGTTTTCACTAGTTAAATTGGTGATCTGACTTAGATGGATTGGTACTGAGAGGATACTAGCTTTAAGTGAGAGGTCTATTTTTACACTTAGGAGAAAATTGGACTGTTTCATGAACTCATACTTTTGACAAACTAATGGTCTTGGCCATGTGCTTTAGTTTCCCTTCTCTTCCTTGAACCTCCCTCTCCTTCCTAGTGATGCAAACATACTTTGGATTCTACTGTCTTAGCCTCAGCCTGCTTGGGTTGCTGGCTCAGCTTTCTCTTTTACAACCCTAACACAGCTGTCACTAAATCCCAGAATCAAATAGATTTGAATGATAGGGGAGAATGTTACTTAAAAGAAGGTCCATCTGGGACTGGAGAAATGGCTCAGAATACTGGAGAGATACTTGCAGAAGACCCTGGTTTGAATCCCAGCATCCACGCGGCAGCTAACAACTGTCCCATAACTCCAGTTCCAGGGGATCCAGCAACCTCTTCTGTCCTCCACAAGCACTGCATTACATGGGTGCACTTACCTACATGCAGGCAAGACATGAATACATATAAAATAAAAATAATAAAGAAAATATTTTTAAAAAATGGTCCATCCCAGTATCTCCCAAAGCCAGTATGTAAATATCTTTTTAAGATTTACCTGAGGAGTTGTCAAATAAAGGCTCCTGGGCTGCACCCAGGAAGGCTGGCAAACTGAGTCTGGAATTAAGCCAGAATGATGTGTTTTTCCAAAGCTTTTTTTGTGTTCCAGATAAACAGCCAGACATGGGAGCTGCTAATCACCACTTCTACAACACCCATTATTCCTGCAGCTGTGGATAGGGAATGCAATGAATCTTTCTTTCCCATTGGTACACTGAAACTGCCCTTGTTAAGGTCACTGATCATCTACACATAGCTTTATTCTAAGTATGTCTGAAATTAATCAACTGTGCTGAATTCTGAGTTCCTGAAACCACTGACAGAGTTACAGTTATCACCATTGATCTTTTAGACTATAGTGATAGACTCTAATGCCTTTCCCATTTGTATCCCTCCAGTCTAACCTCCACACAGTCATAACATGATTGACGTGTGCCATAGTTTAGACCTGAAGTCTCACCCAAAGGCCTGTGTGTTAAAGTCTTAGTGGCCAGCCTGTGCACTATTGAGAGGTAGAACCTTTATGAGGTGGGATCAAGTGGAAGAAAGTTGAGTTATTGGTGTCATACCTTGATGGGGGATGTCAGCATCCTGGCCCGTCTTTCCTTTTCTCTGCTTCTCAGTCACCACGAGATGAACACATTTCTTCTACTGTTTGTTTCTGCTATGATATATTGCCTTGACACAGGCCTAGAAGCAATGGGGCCAAGTGATCATACACTAAAACATTGCCTTGACACAGACCCAGAAACAGTGGGGCCAAGTGATCATACACTGAAACCTCTGTAACTGTGAGCCAAAACAAATCTTTCCTCCTTGAAGTTGATTTATATCAGATATTTCTCTTTTTTTCCATAATGGCTGAAAGCTAAGTAGCCCAATATGAAATTCAAATTAAATAGTACCATGATCAGTTAAACCTTTTCAGTTTCTAAAGCCAGTATGGAGTCCAAGCTTCTTGGTATGCCATCCAAGACCCTGAATGGCCCAATGTCTGGAGATTATCTGCTATTATTCTTGATTCCAGCTGCATATCATGCCCTGTATACACTCATCAGTTTTATTCCTTTTATTCATATAGACTTCTTTATAGGATAACATTATGGCTTATGACCAGGAAGTTTATTATCTTTAACAAGAATCTCCTCTCCTCTAGGAAGACCCAGTTGCTTCTGCATGCTCTCTTCTAGGTTATTTGTCTCTCTTTTGGGCAACCAGAATTTTCTCTCTGTGTTTTTGTAAATGTTATACTTACTATATTGTATTAAATTAGCTTTATTGTTTCTACCACTCAATTGTAAATTACTTAAGAGAAAAATCTATTTGTTTATATTCACTTCTAACACCTGGGAACAGCTTAATAAATAAATAAATAGATAAAGAAAGAATGAACAAACATAATGTTGAGGTTTCAGGCTTTATCATACCTGATGTATTTGCAGTGGATGACATCATTTGAACATCCACTGAGTTCCAGGCTCTGTTTTAGGCATCAGAAAGACATGAATAAGAAAAAAGGAACACATTCCTTGTCATGGGGTCTTTTCTGTCTAGCAGAAAACAATGAAATGAATGCATAACTAAGAATCAGCCTAGAGGCCATGACAGACATGGCCTGCATGAAGCAGCAGCAGGAAAGAAAGGAACGTTTATAGATGGTCATGGAAGCCATCTTATCAGGGGATAGTTAGCTGAGGGACACAGAATAAGTCACAAGAAGAGCTAGGAAGAAGCATTTCTGTCAGAAGGAACAGTATGTAGCCAGCCTTGCAGGAGCCCTGAACAGTATGCTGGTGGAACTTAAGGTAAGTCATCATCACTGTGACCCAGGAAGGAGGGAGAAGTATGGCAAGGAAAGGTGGCAGGAGGGAGTTTGGGAGGCTTCGCTGGTGCCAAAAGTAGGTTTAGAGTTTATCTCAAGTGCTATGGTAAGCACAGAAGGGAGGATTTTAATCAGGGCAGTGGCATAATCTGATTTACATTTTATAAAGATCATTCTAGGTCAGCGCTATTGAAGAAGGCATGTTCTCTGTGACACTGCAAAAATTGTATTAGTATACAATGTATTTTATAGGAACTACCAAGCTAAAAGACTGATACACTATCTGAGAGACTCTACACAAAAGCCACCAAACTAGGTAACTGGCCTCTATTAGATGAAGAGAATAAAATAAGAAGAGATTTTAAAGAAAGGATTGAAAAATTTAATGCAGCTTTTAAGGGAATGAGGATCAGCTTATAACTGGGAGGGTCTTCCTCAGTAGTTAGAAAGGAACTGTGTTATCAGTGTCTAAATGTGTCAGATGCATTGACGACTTGGTACAATTCCACTTGGTAAAATATTTTAACAAGACACAAGTGGTTTTCTGTTTGTTTCTAAGACCAAAGGGCCTGTATTATAACATGGAGCCTATTTACTCTAAGCAAGAATGGGAGTTGAAATGTTCAAACATAAGACTGAAATAAGGCTATTTAGACATTTTAGTACATTTTGTTTCACCAAAATTGCAAACTTAAAAAAAAGCATCTGTTATATAGCCTTCAGCTATACACATGTACTCACATTTATATTATATATTTATTTTTCAGTAGGCTTATGAAATTTTACACTTCTCTTTGGAATTAGAGGGGGACTGGGAGGGATGGAAATAATACAAATACAATACTCATATATGAAATTCTCAAAAAAACTGTTTAAAAATACAGAGGACATTCACTTCTTGATTTCAAGATTTTATGAGATTAAAGAAGACAGTGAACTTTTGTCTAAATACAGACAAACAGGCTAATGCAATAGGATGATGCACTTACACATGGGGGGTGGGCAGTTGAGGTTTTTAAAAAATAAAAGTGTGAGTGGGTGAAATGGTTCAATGGGTAAAGGTGCTTGGCATTCAAGACAGACCAATGATCCAAGTTCAATCCTTAGGAACCCACAGTGGAAAGAGAGAACGAACTTCTGCAAGGAAAGTTGTCCTCTGATCTGCACAAATGCACCATAGTATACATGCTCTCTGGTACATGTACACACACACACACACACACACACACACACACACACACACTATAATAAAAAAAAATAAACCAAGAAAAGTGCCACAATAATACAATGTAGCAATCATAATTTTATAAAAATAAATTATTATAGCAAAATTTTATAAAAAAACAGAACAATGCAATTAACTGTATAATTACTTGAAATAAAAAATTAGGATTACTGTTGGGGGTGGTGGTAGTGCATACCTTTAATCCCAGCACTCGGGAGGCAGAGGCAGGTGGATCTCTGAGAGATCGAGGCTGGCCTGGTCTACATAGTTAGTTCCAAGCCAGCTGCGGTTACAAGAAGACTCTGTCTCAAAAAGACCAAAAAGATAAGGATTAGTTAAAATGCCAATTAAGGAAAGTCCATTTAAGTATATTTATGGCTAATAATCTCTATTTACATCCATTTCTCAAAATTTTTAATGCAAAAAAATAAAGACCAATGCCAAATTTTTATTTCTGAGTAAGCAGAATCACTTACATGCTAGAGGCTTCCCCAGTTAGAATTTACTCTTAGAAATGAAGAGAGAGACTAGAGGAGCAATAGCATCTAACATCACAGTGAAAACCTGCCTTTACTTCTAAAGTGTATCATAAAAAATTAAAGTGTATCATGCCTACTTGGTAGTTAAAAAATGGAAAGTAGTAGCTTTTCCTGTATAAAATGCTTAGTCTTAAAAAGCAATTTGTCCTGCATTCTGATATTTAAGCTCTTAAAATATCACAAATTACCCTCTTATGCCATAAGAAACATAGCTATCCTTAAATATTCTACGCTAGAATGTTTTTCTGTTATATTTGCAATGTCTACCAGTATAATATAATTGGTTTTCTTCTCTTTGAAATGTTTTCCATATGTTCTAGTGAAAATTATACATCTAGGCATTCCTTTTCAAGCCTACATTGAAAAAACAATGGGCTTAGTTATTGGAAAACTGAAGTGTGATTTAGTACATGAAATTACTTTTTCAACTAGAGACTTTATGAGCCTTCGATATAGATGAAGGATTTCTGATAAAATCCAAGCATCCAAAATTGAGAGGTGCTATGCATTTAAAATAGATACCAAATTATAAAAATTAAGATGTCTTATAATTTTATTTTTTGATATTTTGAGAGTCTCTTGTAGCCCAGGCTGGCCTTAAAGTCACTATGTAGCCGAGACTGGCCTTGAACCTAGGATCCTCTCACCTCCCAAGTGCTGGAATTGTAGGCATGTGCCACCACTCCTGACTAAACTGCTTTATTAGTGATTTTTATGTTGCTTATATATTGAAATAAATTTTGGAGAGGCTGGTTTAAATAAAATATGTTATTAGATTTAATTTTACTTGTTTCTCTTTGCTTTTTGTAAGGTGACCATTGGAATGTTTAAAATTACTTATGTGAGTCCTGTTAAATTCCCTTTAGACCAGCAATGCAGTAGATGCTGTGAGAATAATGGACTGCAGCAGAAAGCTGTGCCAGAAATCTTTTGCAGTTGTCTGACAATTGTATCTTCTGTTACAGGGGAACAGTTAGATGGAGAATAATGTAAAGATTCCATACATGTTTTGGAAATTAAGTCATCGTGACTGACTTATAGATTAGAGGGGGAAGAATAAAAAACAATTCCCAGGGTTTTAAGTTGTGACTAGATGGATGATGTTGCCATTTCCTAAAATGGAAGGAATAAGGAAAATGTTGGGAGCTGGACATCCAGACTGTGGATTTGGCATGTCAGAACCTGTAATGCACGTAGGAGTTTAGATATGAGAGTCTGGGGCCCAGAGGAGAACTGAACTGAAGAGATAATTGAATAGTTGTCAGTATGTCATTAATTTTTACAACCTTAACACTATACATACAAAGCTATAAAACACTACCGAAAGAAATTAAAGATCAAATGAAATGGAAATACATTTGTGAAGACATAAATATCACCTTGGGAGCTCCTCAAATCAGCCTGTAGATTTGATGCAGTATTATTGAAAATGCTGAGTTCTGTAGAAATTGACACGCTAATCTTAAAATTCTTATGGTACCAAGCCAGGCACGGTGGTGTACATCTGTAGTCCCAGCACTTGGGAGGCAGAGGCAGGTGGATCTCTGTGAGTTCAAGGCCAGCCTGGTCTACACAGTGAGTTCCAGGACAGCTGTGGCTATAGGGAGCCCCTGTCTCAAAAAGACCAAAAAAAAAAAAAAAATCATATGGTACCTCCAGGATTCAAAATAGCCAAAGCAATCTTGGAAACATAAAAAAAGAAAACAAGTTGGAGGACTCATCATCCTAGATAAAAAAAAGTGCTGCAAAATAGTGCACTCCTGGTATAGGATAGAGCAAAGTGAATAGAATAGAGATAGACTTGGGAGTCCAGAAATAGCGACATGTGTGGTCAGTTTATTTTTGACAAAGACAATTCAAAGAGGGAAAGAGCAGGCACTCAAACAAATGGAGCTGGGACAATAGGATATACATATGGAAAAGAGCAGCACTATATATAAAAGTTAAAATGGATCAAAGACCTGAATATATGAGCTAAAACCATCAAACTTTTAGAATAAATCACAGGTGTGAATCATGGTGACTTATGAGATGGTTTCTATTTTTTTAAAAAATTTTATTTATAGGCCAGGCGTGGTGGCGCACGCCTTGAGAGGCAGAGGCAGGCTGATCTCTGTGAGTTCAAGGCCGGCCTGGTTTACATAGTGAGTTCCAGGACAGGTAGGGCTACAGGGAGACCCTGTCTCAAAAAGATGAAACATTTTTTTATTTATTATTTAAAATTTATAGGTATGAGTGTATTGCCTGCATGTAAGTGCACCTGTGTTGGGAAATGCCCATGGAGGTCAGTAGAGGGTGTTAGACCTCCTGGAACTGGAGTTATAGACAGTTGTTAGCCACCACGTGGGTGCTGGGATTTGAACCTAGGTTTTCTGCAAGAGCAGCCAGTGCTCTTAACTGCTAAGCCATCCCTCTAGCCCTATGAGATGGCTTCTTAATGATGACTCTAAAAGTACAAGTGACAAGAGAAAAAAAATAATTAAATTGGACTCCATCGATATTAAAACAAATTTATGCTTTAGAAGAATGAATAAAACCAAAAGCCAACAAAACAGTCCCCCCCCACCATCAAGAACATGGAAAAAGGAGGACTTTTCATGAGAGGTGACTGAGAGGTGCTGAGAGGTGACTCAGGAGTTCAGAATGCTTGCTGCTCTTCCAGCAAACTCAGCATCCAGGTAAGGCAGTTCACAATCACCTGCAACTTCAGCTCCAGGAATCTGATGCCCTCCTCTGGCCTCTAAGGGTACCTGCGCACATGTGACACACACATACACATACACATAAATAAAAGTAACACTTTTGTTAAAAAGAAGAACATGAAAAGACAAGCAAGAGAAACTTTTTCAAATCATGTATTTGATATGGGACTGTATCATGAATATTCAAGGTACACTTAATAAAAAGACAACACAACTTAAAAAGATTTGACTACATATTTCCCCAAAGAATATATATGCTGACAAATATGCTGATATTCACATGAAAGGAAGTATCACTAGACATTAGGAAAATATAAATCACAACCACAGTGAGATCCTATTTCATACCTACTAGAATGGCCATAATAAAGGTGATGAACAATGATAAGTGTTGATAAGGCTGTGTGGAGATTGACATCCTCGTTGAAATCCTGATAAATTGCTTGTAGGAGTGCAAAATGTGCAACTACTTTGAAAAACAGTTTGACCGTTTCCAAAAAATTAAACATAATTACCCAGTGGCATAGTTAGCATCAGCTGTCAATTGGACACAAACCTAGGGTCGCCTGGGAGGAGGGAACTTCAACTGAAAAATTTCCCTGATTAGACTGGCCTGTGGCCATATCTATGAGGCATTCTTAACTGCTATTGATTTAGGAGGGCCCAGCCCACTGTGGGTGGTGCCATCCCTAGGCAGGTGGGCCTGGGCTGTATAAGAAAGCTAGCTGAGCAAGCCACAGGAAGCAAGTCAGTAAACAGCATTTCTCCATAGTCTCTGCTTCAGTTCCTGCCTCCAGGTTCCTGCTTGAACTCCTGCCCTGGCTTCCCTCAATAATGGACTGTAACCTGTAAGCAACATAAACCCTTTCCTCCAAAAGTTGCTTTTGGACAATGTTTTTATCACAGCAACAGAAAGCAAATTGGGACATCCATCAGTGTAACTCCTAGGTTTATGCTCCAGAGAAATGAAAATTCAAGTATATCTACACAACAGTTGTACACAGATGGTCCTAGAAAAATTATTCATAATAGTAAATAAATAAGTAGAAACAGTCCAAGAGCCTATCCGCTGATGAATTCAAGAGACGAAACATAGCATATTGATATAATACAGTGTTATACTGTGATTAAAAGAATAGGCATTGATACACGCTATAAATAAATGAACCTTGGAATCATGATAAGTGAAAGAAGCCAGACAGCCAAGGCCATACATTATATGATTTCATTTAAATGGAATGTCTAGAGTGGGCAAATCCACAGAGATAAGAAGTGGCTAACAAGGGTTTGGGAGGAGGATGGAACACAGAATGATTGTTAATGGGTGTGAGTGTATTTTGGGGGGTAATAAAAATGTTTTTGAATTTGATTGTGATGGTTGTATAATATCACAGATATACCAAAAGAAACTTGTATATTTCTAAAAGGTATGCTTTATGGCATAAGAATTACATTCAATTGAAAGATAATCTTAAGACTGGGCTAAATCACTCATGGAGAGTGTATGTGAGAGAAAGATAGCCAGAGAAGTAGGAGTAAGATCCTGCAAACGAGTCCAAGAAAATAGTGCCAAAGAGACAGAAAATAAACCAGGAGGGCAGAGAGTGATTTTATGGGAGTGGTAGTGGTTGAGAACATGGGGAGAGAACACTACATAGCTTTTCTGAAAAAGGGATGGAAGATGTTCTAGGATGCAGGGAGAGTCCTTTCTTTGGTGGGAGATGTTTGAGATGTTTCTTTGCTAGTGGGAATGATCCAGAAGGAGAAAACATGGATGATGCAAGAGGGAAGGGTAGTAGAGGGAACAGGACATTCTCGAAGTGCAATGAGATGGGACCCAGGGTTCTGTAGGGGGAAGGCATCTCACAAAAGGAAGAGGGATGCTTCACCCACTGTACCTGAAAGTCGTAGACTGATAAGGAACAGGGGTGTATGGATAGAGAAGTTCCAATTTGAGTAGCTGAAGGCATCCTCTGGTTAAGGTAAGAAGGAGAAGGAAGGAAAGAAAAGTGAAGAGGTAAAGACATGCAGTAATAGTTAAGGAAATGGGATGTGAGTAGCAGAGAAGATGGTTAAAAATATGTGCAAAACTGTGCCTTTCATAAGTCAACATCTGTTCCATAGGTTTTCTGAAATACAGGATATAGGCTGTATTAGGCAGGCTTCTCTAGAAAATACCCAATACAATGCACATATGCATCAAGTCCTTGTTGAGAGGCTGTAGAAGGAGGAGTCTGATGTCAGCAGAGCAAGGCAGTATCAGGGACAGATTAAACTCTTCAGGAAGAAGCAAGGGCAAGCAGGTGCCTCTACTCTTTTCTTAGACCTCTTTCTATCTGGGCTGCCTGTTGAAAGGTGCCATGCACTTTGCAGGCAGAACTTCTCCTCTTAGTTAATCCTCTGAATTTTCACCAGAGACATGTTTGGAGATATGTCTCCTAGATGATTATAATGTCCCTAAAGTTGATAATCAAGACCAACCATCATACAGTCTTTATCAAGCTGCTCTGAAGTCCCCACCCCCAGTATCTCAGCATGACACACTTATCTGCCATTTTCCCCCTCTGTCTGCTATACTCCTGCCTTTCCTACTCATGATGATGTTCAGTTCTCTTGAACTCCTACAGTTTAGAGAACGCAGCAAATCCTTTCATGTCCCCGTGACATATTGTAGGTTTTCTCCACCTGAAGTCTCCTTGGAGTCCCCTTTGCCTGGCTAACTCTACTTAACCTTTCAAGAAACAGCTATGGACTCTTCTGGGAAGCCTTCAATAAGTCCATAGGTAGAAGGTCTTTACTAGGCCACATGACTCCAGAGTCTTAGAGCCCTGTTAAAGGGATGTGATGTACCCTTGAATGCAGAATCTGTGGAGATTCTGTGTTATATGTGGGTTCTTGCACTGTATGGCTTTTTGAGTCTATAGATAATACACATTATCTTAGTTCTCTTTTCAGATCCAAAAATGAAGTGTACAGTACTTATAGTCTTTAATAGATGATAGGTTAAAAATAATGCTTACACACAGATTTGCATGTCCCTCACTGTAAGGACTGCAAGAACACCAGCTCTACTTAAAATGTGGCATTTTCTTTGCATAATGTTTAAGACAAATGATGAAAATCTGCTGATGAAGACTGCTTTTTCATTTGACTTTGATTTCCTAGTTTAGGTCTGTGGTTGGTAATTGGAGGGATGAATTTGGTAAAGAAGGAAAATATGTATGTTGGTATCTGCCCTGTGCAGTCTTCATTCAAATCTCCAGCTGCCTGGGCACTGAGGACCAGTGCCAGTGAGAGGGGACAAGGCCTAGTGATTGGTTAGAACGAGCGAACAGAGCTTAGGATGAGGCTTGCCAGGCTGGCGGACAAACTCCTGGTTGTCTGTAGAACAGACAGGACTTGTGGAAGCATAGTGTGTTAAATGGGGGCCCCATGCTTAGAAACTGAGCTTTAGTATTAAGCCCAAGGCAAAGAAGCACAAAGAGATCATGGTTTATATACATTGAACAAATACCTCTGTTTGGAGATGGGTGTACCATTTATTATCGAGCACCTCTACTTGGAAAACTGCATGTAAATTGAATATTTGATAATGCTTTATTATTGATTTGTGCAATTAGAGATATTTTAATTTCCTGCTTTTCTTACCAAAGCTTCAATTTTTTGTTTAAATTTCTTCATTTATGAAGCATTTCATTACAATAGCATTGACATATTCAATAACAATTTCCAGAGCTAAGATGCATCTCTTTCAAAATTGGCTATAATTTTTTTAAGAATTATTATTTTTTTATCATTATTTTTTCTTAATTTTTAATAACTACGTGATTAGAAGAAGCATTTCACTACAGCTTTAACATATTTAGTAACACACTCCAGAGCAAGAGTACATCTCTTTCACAAGTGGGTGCAAGTTTCTAGGTTCACAGTTGAATTAATACAGTTATACAATATTGAACTCAGTATAAGCCCTGTATTTTAAGGCTTAGTTTTGAAATTATGTGTATGCGTGTGTGTGTCTGCACATATGTGGGGGTATGTGTACTTGAATGCAAGTGCCTGTGGAGGCTAGAAGAGGGTATTAGATCCTGTGGAGCTGAAGTTACAGGCAGTTGTAAGCTGCCTGATGTGGGTACTGGGATCTGAATTCAGGTCCTCTGCAGAAGCTGTCTTTCTAGCCTGTTAAATTTCTACTTTAATTATATAGGTTGTCATTCCGAATTTAGAGTGAGAATTTTTTTTTTTTTTTTTTTTTGGTGAGGCTAAATTATTTTGTGAGCTAATTTACAAATGAATAATTTTTTCATTTGTCTTTAAAATCTAGCAGGCTTACTTAACTGGCAAGACACAGTCTTTTAATTTTTTGTTTTTTGGTTCTGGGGCTTGAACCCAGCTCCTCACATATGCTAACTGCAAATGAGCTTTGCCTCCATTATTAATTAATTGATAAATTTTGAGACGGGGTCTCTTTATAGCTCCAGTTGGCCTGGAGCTCTCTCTGTAGACCAGGCAAGCCTTGATCCCATAGAGATCCACCTGCCTCTGCTTCCTGAATGCTGGGACCGAAGGCATGTGCCACCATGGAGGTCCTATCCTCCTTTTTAAAATTAAAATTTATTTGTGTCCTGCTTTTGTGCAAAGGATTTGAGGTTGCTTCCCATAAACCATTTTCATTGACATATGCATTTTCAACAACTAATTATGGTACATAAAGTGAAATGATCAGATAAAATAGAAGTGAAGTATCCCAAGATAAGGAGGCAACTAAGATAAGACCAAGGAACGGAGAACAGAACATTTCCAAATCATGAAGACTATCAGCATAATGGGGCTGAGCATATGTAAGCTCCCTGGTAGTCAGAGGAAAAGTGGAACATGAGCACTTGACTTTGTTAACCAGAAAAATAGTAAGAAATGCTCATATTCACACATTTTCCTTTAGTGGTGAGTCAAAAGCATTTCTATTTTGTAATGAAAAGCAAGTAGCTTAAATGTTCATAATTTACCAGTAGATTTGCCATCTTCCCCAAGGAAGATTTGCCATCTTCCCCAATACTGTAGCTTCTGCTAGAGAGGGCCTTTGCTGTCTGCCCATGCCCTCCCTCTTACGTTGCTGTTGTCCCAGTTCAGGGCTTCCCTACCTCTTGTTTGATATATTGTAATAGTTTACTTAATAGCACTAGTTCTCCAGGGTCAACTGCTGCCTAATCATGCTAAATGCTCTGACAAGAGGTCTCTTCAAGCACAGTTCTGAGCATTTCCTTCCCCTGCACAATAAATTCTAGCTTCTTGGCATGATATTTAAAGCTTCCTATGATCTGACCACTAGCTATTGTCTAGGGAATCCTTGGCTCCCCTCACTTACACATCATAAGCATGGATCTCTGAAACTTTCCTGGGACTTTTTCTTGTTTTGCGCCTTTAGAGCATTTCCTCTCCACCTAGAATGCTTCTTGCTCTTCCTGTTCCTCTAGCTTTGATTCAATATATTAAACTTGGATTGTTTGCTGTGAGTCTAAGAATTATAGTAGCTATTATGAATCCCAGGGTGAGAATAATTATCCAAAGATCTCACAAATGTATTTAGAAGAATTGGTTAGCTGAAATTTAAATATTGCTTCCTCTTTCATTTTGCCTGGTTAATTTTACTTATTTTTTCCCATAAAAATTCCCTCACTCTAGCCAGGTGTGGTGGCACACACCTTCTGTCCCAGCACTAGGGAGGCAGAGGCAGGTGGATCTCTGTGAGTTTGAGCCAGCCTCGTCTGCATAGCAAGTTCCAGGCCAGCTGGGGCTACAGGGAGAACCTGTTTCAAAAAGGCCGAAAAAAAAAAAAAAAGCCCTCATTTGTACTTTTTAAGTAGGACTATGGATGTCATACATATGATCTACATGGTTTGGAGAAATATCCCACAAAGGCCCAGGTGTTGAAGGTTTGGTCACTAGTCTATGACATATTGAGAGGTTAAGGGAACCTTTAAGATATGTGGCACAGTAGAGGGAAATCAGGCCATTGTAGGCATGCCCTGAAAAGGGATATTGTGATCCCAGCCTTTTCTGTCTTTCTCTTCACCTCCTGTCCACTGTAGGTGAAGCCTTTCTCAGGCAGGTGCTCCCTCCGTCACCACAGATCTGAAAGCAACAGGCCATCTTCCCATGGATTGAACCCCCCTAAACCTTTCCACCCTATAACTTGCTTATGTCTAGTATTTTGTAGCAGTGATGGCAAGCTAGCACACTATTACTTTAATGTGTCATTGGCTATAAGCTTCCGTGTATCACATTATGTGATATGCATTATGTGCATCCTGAAGCCCACACATGCACACCACATTTATCACAGTGATAGTATTTTCTTAGTGCTGCATATATGATCAGTTGGTACTTAGTTGTTATAGTCTTATTTGACATGCTTTAAGCCTTATTTTCAAAGATTAGGTGCACATGAAATTCTAATAAAGGCCAAATGTTTTAAAACTGTAAGTGGTCTATGCAACTGTACAGGGAATGTAGCTTTTGATTGAGCAGGAACTTGATACGCTATACAGAAAGCTTGGAGTGGTTTGGGCAGGATGGGCATCAGACCTTGAGGATAGGCCTCCCCAAGGGACAGAGGAATGGAAGGGGATGCTGTAAACAGCTTTGGAGCAAATGTATCCATATGAGGTGATTAGTTTTAAATTTGATATAATTCTGGCTAGTCTATTGAAGAAATGGCTACTAGATGATTTGTTGATCAGTACTCCATTTATTGCCTTCCTATAATCATTCCTTTTTTGTTAAAACCTTATATGTTGATACGGCTGTGGATGCTTCAAATATTTGAAATACAGTTGGTCACACCTGTGGTTCAGCCAGCTCTTGAGTTTTCTGATAGCAACTAATGTGTTGTGGGGAGATGCGGGGTACATATGATTGCTTTCATATATTAATTCTTCACTAAGGTTAGGTATACATAGATCACTTTTCATTTGTGAGACTGACACTCAGACTTTTCTACATTTTTAGCTCACTTTGTATGTGTACATGTATATGTGTACATGTATGCGTGTGTGTGTGTGTGTGCATGCGGAGGCCAGATGATAACCTTAGGTATATTTACTTTGGTGCTGTCCATATATATATATATATATTCCATATATATAGTCCATATATAGATATATGTATTTTTTTTAAGCTATGGTTTCTCATTGGCCTGGGACTTGCCAAGAAGGCTAGGCTGGCTGGCCATCAAGCCCTGGGGGAGGGGGTCACCTGTCTCTGTCTCCCCAGTTCTGGGATTACAAGTGTGGGTCACTACACCCAGCAATTTTTTCATGGGTCCTGAGGATTGAACTCAGGTCCTCATTGCTTGCAAGGCAAGCACTTTTCTGACTGAACTGTCTCCTCATCTGTAGATCTACTTTTATTCAAATATAATTTCATTCACCTTAGAATACCGTTTGATTTTTGCATGTTGTTCTTTTAGCCATATATCATGAATTTGGTAAGTATATATGCATTTATCATAACTTACCATATTTTCTCTATCAAAGATGCTACAATTTTAAGATGTGCATTGTCTTACATTCAGTAAAAAAAGAAAGTCACTGTCAGTTAAATTAAGACATTATAATTTGTTTTTGTTTTGTTTTGAAACAGGCTCTCCCCATAGCCCCAGTTAGCCCGGAACTCGCTATGTATGCCAGGGTCACCTTGGTCACAGAGATCCATCTGCCTCTGCTTCTGGAGCACTGGGAGTAAAGGCTTTTGCCACCATGCCAGGTTTGTTTTGTTTTTTTGAGACAGTGTCTTACTATGTGTCTCTGGATTGCCTGGGACTTGATACCTAGACCAAGCTGACCTTGAATTCACAGAAATCTGTTTTCTTCTGCTTCCCGAGTGCTGAGGTTAAAGTCATGTGACAGTATGCATAGCATAATGTATTCTTAGCATTTGAAATTTTAGTTTTATATCTGTTGGTAAAGATCTCAGACTTTATAGATTTTTTTTTTTTTGGTCTTTTTAAGACAGGGTCTCCCTGTAGTCCCAGCTGTCCTGGAACTCACTATGTAGACCAGGCTGGCCTTGAACTCACAGAGATCCGCCTGCCTCTGCCTCTCGAGTGCTAGGACTAAAGGCATGTGCCACCACACCTCTCCAGACTTTATAGATTTTTTTAAAAAGCATATGCTTCTCTTATACATACTATATAAATACTATGATACAAATGAGATATTATTATTATTATAGTTATTATAATTTTGGTCTTTTTGAGACAGACTTTATAGACTTTTAAAAAAGCATATGCTTCTCTTATGCATACTACTTAAATACTATAAGATACAAATGAAATATTATTATAATTATTATAATTTTTGGTCTTTTTTAGACATGAATCATGTATAATAAGAGTACTTCTTGCTTGAGCAACAGTGGTATTTTTCAAGATTTCCTATGGTTGACTATTGTAATTCTCCCTTGAGTCCTGGGTCCCATCCTCCCTGGAAGGTGTCCTGTGAAGTCTCTGTCAGTTTCTGTGTGCCAGGCAGCCATCTTCCCTGTGGAATGCTCAGGCCAAGGGCAGGAACTAAACCTCCCTGAAAGCACTTGGTATCAGGCCAAGTGATTGTTCCTGTTTTCAACCTCAATACTGCAATGTGCACAATGCGTGAATGAGTGGAAATTTTTGAGCAAGAAATAGCTTCATGCCAGATCTGTTTAAAATGCTCAAATCCACCTATTTAATGGCATCTCCACAGCCATGCATAATTGAGTTAGAGATGCCATAACGTAGGCAGCTTTTCAAGCACAGAGAAAGGAGAGTAAGCTGTTTTCTAAGTATTTCTTGCCCACTTGGGCTTGCTTTCTTCAGCAAGAAGTTGACTCTCTCTATTGAAAACTTAACTTTTGATTTTCCATCTTACATTGTGTATGGGAAGGAATGAAACACACCTTCATAGTACCATTTTGAAGCTAAATCTTTTTGAATGTGATTTTTTTCGGATACAATTTTAAACATCCACATATTTTGGTGTTTTGGAGAAAAGCACTTTGCAAATGTTGTGAGACACAAACTGTTCTCTCCGAATGAAGGTGTATGAACACTCCTGGCACACAGCCCAAGTGCTGTTTCCTTTGTCCTCCCCATCTGGTGCTACATCCTCAGGCCTGAGGCCCTGCCATGTGCTGCCTCACGGTTTGTCCACATAGGACCTTTGCATAGTTCAAATGTCCCAAGATTTTCAGTGTGTGGGTTGAATTTTTCAGAAGCATGTCTTTATGAAGGAAGTAGGTAGTTAACTCTGTCAGTTACAGTTAACTGTCACATGGTGCTGGTTTTATCCTAGAATTCATCTTCTCTATTTTGTGAACCATATTTTTTTCTGGCACTTATACCCATGTAGAAACTTTGGTTCTTGGCCTGAAATTTTTTGACTGTTCATTTTCTCTTTTCCCATTCACTTAATTACAAATAGATTCATGTCATGACTGATAATTATTAGTTTTTATTGTGGTATGATGCTGGGTTCTTGCTGAAATAGTTCATTGCTCCTAGTGTTTGAAAATTAAAAGTATGCTTTATAGTCAATGAATGCACAACTATGGACATGCTGTGTACCACTCTAGAGCCCTAAGACCTGGTACATTATTTTGGTGGGTCAAATTCCAAAAGGAGCATTTGTATCATGATCCAGATTTTCCAACATGCTGAACATAGAGTTCCAGACAAAACAGTGCAGTTCTTCTCTCAATTTATGTGATTGTTGCATTCCTAGAAAATTCAATATATTGCCTACATCCTTGGTATTTATTAATAAAACAGAATCTCGATACAGCTCAGATCATCTCTCTTACATGAATATGCAGTAAAACACTGGAAACCCCTGTAGGATGTGGAGTGATGATGCGGTGCATAGAACTGCAAGGTGTTTAACGTTCCTGGTTTCACAATTACTGTAAAACATCCTGGTAGATTTGTGCTCCTCTTTCTCACAACCCTGCCCTACTGGTATGTCAGAGACTATATAAATTATATACCTTAATTCTCCCATTTTGTTAAAACTTAACTGTTTTGTTTTTGTCTTCTATATAGGACCCTTAAAATGCAGAAGTATTTTCTCTAGAAAGATAGATTCTGTGCAGCTAAGTTAGTAAATTCTGAACTGGAGAGATGGCTCAACAATTTAGAGCACTTGCTGCCCTTGAGGCGGACCTGAGTTTGATTCTGATAACCCACACAGGGCAGCTCACAACTGCCTGTAACTGCAGCTCTAGGGAGATTTACACTTTTGGACTGCACCTGCACCTGCGCTCTCGCGCACAAACCCACACACATATACATAATTAAAAATTAAAAAAAATATTTTAAAAAAAGGATTAGCAAATTCTTTTTTTTCTTCAGTTTAGGCAACGATTGCTAAATGCCTTCTCTTTGCCAGGTAATATGCAGGTGCAACCTTTGATCTCTGGGACAGTAGCTGGCTGATAGTCAGGAAAGGTATTTGATATGGTATGTAGAGAGAATTTAAGAGACCTCACAAAGCTGTGTAGAGAGGTGAGAAAAGGCCAGGGAAAATAACAGAGGTCATCCCATTTGAGTCAGTGTTTGAGGAATACTTTTAAGTTAACAGGATTTCTGGAATGCACTACTTTCTGATAGAAAATGGAATGACTTTCAAATCATATTAATTATAGCGACTTTGCAGTGAATTACCAAATGCCTAGTATTTTTTTTTTTTT
>NW_008351633.1:641362-682233 GCF_000622305.1 Nannospalax galili | reverse complement strand
TTTTTTGTCTTTTTGAGACAGGGTCTCCCTGTAGCCCCAGCTGTCCTGGAACTCACTATGTAGACCAGGCTGGCCTTGAACTCACAGAGATCCGCCTTCCTCTGCCTTGGAGTTCTGGGATTAAAGTGTGTGCCACCACACCCGGCATTCCTAGTATTTCTTGAAATGATAAAGTTTGTCTGATGTCCCCTCCCCCAAACTTTTCCTCCTGTTTTTCAATTAAATTTACTGCTGTCTTCACATATTTGCATCTGGTCTTCTAACTGATTTAGGAGGGTGGGGTTATACCTTGCCCTCTCCGGATCCTCAGAGTGATGAACAAATTAATGTGTGCAGGAATTGGGTGACTTATTCTTAGTTTCAAATTGTTTCTTTTTCTATTAGCATGTTCTAGGAAAGTGAAGTCAGGTCTTTATGGATGTGAATACACAAGGGTTGGCCTCTGCCAGCCTTCTGGCATTCTGTGTCTGCCTTGGGAGATGGAGTCCTGTTGCTTTCCTTTTAGTATATTCCTTTAGGTGAGAAGTTAGCATCTGCTCAGAAAGTTACAGAACTTTCCACTCACAAGACCCCTCTGTCTTTTTGAAGTCAGACAAAGCACAAATTGTAGATGCACTGAACTTTTCTTCAAATTTGTTAATATTTATAAAAGCATGTTGTGAACTGTAAAAGATTTAAAAATAATTATTATTATTGAGAGAGGCATGTAACCATAGCAAAGAAGGGCAGGAACCATCCCATAATTAGCCTTTGTGTATAACTCTTGTGTTTGACATAACCTTGTGAGGATGCTCAATCAGCTTTGTTAACTCACATTTTATTGTTGCAGTTATCAGATGTGTTCAAGGATTTGTAATGTATATTTATTATAGTCCTTTAAGAAGTCAAGTTGAGGGGCTGGAGAGATGGCTCAGCGGTTAAGAGCACTGACTGCTTTTGCAGAAGACCCAGGTTCAATTCCCAGCACCCACATGGCAGCTACAAACCATCCTTAACTTCAGTTCCAGGGGAATCAGAAGCCCCCCCTGACCTCCTTGGCCTTGCATGAGACGGGTACACTCACATACATACAGACAATACACTCATACACATAAAGAAAAATAAAATATTTTTGGCTTAAAGTGAAGGAAATAAAAAGTAAAATCACTTCAGAAAAAAAAGAAGTCAAGTCGAAGCAAACAAAAGCAGAGATCTTGATTGAGCTTCACTTGCTGTAAAGTTACTTGTTTCTGTCAGTGACACATTTTCATCAACAAAATAGTCTGTATTTCTGAGGGTAGTTAGGGGTTTTTTCAATGGGTTTGAAGGGCAGACATGGTGCTTGGCCTCCAGTAGGTGCTCTATATCCATAAATGTTAGCTGTATAATGTTATCAATATTTTAAGGATTATTTAAAATCATGAATTCAATAATCCTTTTTTTTGTGTGTAGGTGTGTGTGCACTTCTGTGTGCATGTGTGTAGAGGCCAGAAGTCAATGTTGGATGTCTTCCTTGGTTGCTTTCATCTTACTTTTAAAAAATATTTTTATTGAGCTTTTGTATAAAACAACTCTTTTGTTCAATAGCTTTTAATCAAATTTAGACCCCTTCGCCATCCATGCCCCCCCACCCCCACCAGACCTCATGTATTCTGCAGACATGTCCTATCTGGTCAAGCATTTGTATCCAGATGTCCTTCAGTGAAAGTTCATCCACTGGAGTCTAGTCAGCCTATGTAGAGAGCTTAAGGAAGGCCTACTCTCCCTTACCTAGTAGTAGTCAGTCTCCAGCAGTTCCCAGGCTAGGGATATCCTACTGCCTATTTCCCTAGCTCCACTCTGGGCCCTTGACTGATTGAGTGGGCATGGGTCTTGTGCTCCATGCCACCATTGCCACAAGGTCACATGAGCAAGCTTCCAGTGGCCTGAAAACCTCTCTTTCCCTATATTCATTGCACCAACCCTGGCTCTTACAATCTTTCTGCCCCCTCTTCTGCAATGGTCCCTGAGCTATAGGGTGAGATAGGACTCCTATATTAAATCTCACCTTATTTTTTTGAGTAGGGTCTGTCTGCCACTGAACCTGGCATTTCTTGACTTAGCTAGACTGACTGACTTACAAGGGCCTGGGGTCCTCCTGTCTCTATCTCCCCAGCACTAGGATTACAGGTGTGCCTCCATGCCCAGCTTTTTACATGGGTTCTGGGGATCCAAATTTAGGTGCTCATGCTTGTGCATCAAACACCTTACCAGCTGAGCTATCTCCCAAACTCAAGAATCCAGTGGATTTAAAAAAAAATTGAACACCTGCTGTGTGCCAGGCACTATTCTAAGAACTATAAAGTTTACAAAGCAAAGATTCTTATCCTTGAGGAACTCACATTTTAACTGGGAAGATGGGTGATAATAATGTGTGAATTATATTGCAGGTTACAGGATGATTAGGGCCATGGACCAAAGAAAAGAACACAAGGCAGCAGGGATCAGGCAGGCCTTGGGAGGATGAGGTTTGAGGGAGGTGATGGCATGAATTGTGTCTCACCCCTTTAGTTAAGAGTTGGCATTTCAAGTGGTGAGATAGATATCTTAGGCTGGGAGAAACCTGTCTCAAACTAGGGATATATGATGTTTGGGATGAGAAACAGACATCTCTTAGGAAGTAGTCACCTTCCTTGTCCTAAAGACCAGTTGTTAAGCTCTAGAAACTGAGAATGAATGATGTTTTTTACTATTAAGCTTAAAACATGTGAAAGTGGTATCCTTTTTATTTCTTTTCTCAATAACTTATGAAAATAATGCTCTTTAAATCTTTTGCCTCAATGACAGTAAAATAAGCATTCCTAATGATGTTATAGGAGTGCTAGCCTTCCTTTCCTAATGGATTTAGCTCTATTTCAGACCAGAAAGGCACATTTAGGTGGAGCCTTTTCTTATGTGAAGTGATTGCTGAGTGGTTTCAGAAGTGAAAATGTTTCTATTTTCCTCAGTGTCATTTGACCACAGGAAAGGAGTGTGGAGTCTCTTCAGTCATAGCTGAAATATCTGTTAAAGTACAGCATTTATTAAACAGCAGACAGTTATTTCCCTGGAATGCAGTAGAAAATTTTCATAATATGAACTAGGATTCTTATTTTTGTTTTTTTAATTTTTAATTGAATTTTTGTGATTTTCATACAATATAATTTGATGATATTTAGATGCCCTCCCCTATCTGCACCTCCCCTTATTGACCCCACCCAAGTTAATGTATTCTACTATATATAATATAGTCTCTAGAGTCTTATTTTTTTGTCCCCAAATGTCCTTCAGTGTGGGTCCAGCCCATTGGAGTCTGGTTAACCTACCAAGAGTCCCATCTCTGGAAGAGACTGTCTCTCCCCTTCCCAGTAGCCATAAGTTGCCAGAACTTCCTTAGGTTGGGTTGGGATTCCTTATCTACTTTCCCATATGTATGCTGAGATTTTTTTCTGATTTGAGCTTTCATGGGACTTGTGCATGTTGTCACCATTGTTGTGAGTTCATCTGTGTAACTGACCAGCTATCTGGAAACCCATGTTTCCTTGAAGTCATCCACCACCTCAGACTCTTACAGTTCTTCAATTCCCCCTTCTTCAATAATCCTTGAGCCTTGGGAGGCAGAAGTTTGAAATAGATGTCCCATTTAAAGATAAGCACGCTATAGCCTCTTGTTTGCTGCACATTGACCAGTTGCGGGTTTCTGTGTTTATCATGATCTACTACATAAGGAAGCTTCTCTGGTGAGAGTTGAGAGATGTGTTAATCTTATGTGTAGAGATCATTTTAAAAAGGTGTCACTTAGGGCTAAGTATCTCACAGACACTTATTCTCTGTGTGTGACCAGTTGTGGAACTCTGTATTAGTCTCCATGTATTGCAAAAAGAAGCTTCTTTGATGAGTGGTGAGGGGTAAACTTGTTCATAACTATAAGGATGCACATTTAGAATATAGTAAGAAGTTACGATTTAGGGATGTGGCAAGAGTAGGTTTTTCTCTAGGATCTATGAATTTTCCAGCTGTGTGTTTTTGGCTGTGTTTACAGTACCACAATAAGTTCCCTGCCATTGTGTGGGCCTTATTTCCAATTAGACAGCTGTTGATTGCCCCCAAGATAAGAGTGCCACTACTGTATCAATAGGGATAGTTTGTTGGGCCAGTCATTGTTGTTTATTAGGTTTTATAGCTGTCAGGTTGTAGAGAGAGTTAGTCTTCAGGAAGGAGATGCCCAGGTCAGTTCCAGCTCCATTGCTCTGAGTCCTGTGTCCTAAGTGTGGCTTGTCTTCATCTATAGGGTCTTACCTTCAAATTCTGGGAGGCAATCAAGGGCTGTGTTATTTTTATTTTTTGAGGCATGATTTTTCTATGTAGCCCAGGCTAGGCTTGAACCCTTCTGCTTCAGTCTCCTGGGACACCGTGCCCACTCTGTGTGAATTAGGTTTTCAAAATTCCCCAAGATGGATCCCATAGTGTTATGGCACTGTTATCAGGGTCAAGAACTTGGGGCTAGGCAGATCATAAGACATGGGGAAGAAACTACTACTATTATCCTGCTAAAGGGCTAGTATTAAGCCTATTCCTAATGACTCATTGTTGTACCCATATATTAATACAGCTCTCAACCCTCATCAGAGAGCCTTTTTCTTGCAGTAGATGATGATTAACACAGACACTCACAGTTGGTCAATGTGCAGACTATAAGAGATTGTGGAGTGCTTGGCCCAAAATAGGACACATATTACACCCTGTTCTCCCAAAGGCTTAGGGATCATTGTGGAAGAAGGTGCAGAAAGATTTTAAGAGCCAGAGGTGGTGGATGAGTACAAGGAACTTGTATAATCTGATAGGAGGGTGGATCTGTGTGTGAGTGAGAGAAGAGATGAATCAGATTTGCTCATTCATGGCTGCTAATTGCAGGGGATCTGGGGTCACAGATAGCTATGAACTGCCCTGTGGATGCTGGGAACTGAACCTGGGTCTTCTTCAAAAGCACCAAGTGCTCCTAACTTCTGAGCCATCTCTCTAGCTCCCCCATTTTTATTAACAAAGGTACATATCACTAGCTGCCTAGTTAAAATATGTTGCTAAAAAGTAAATCATGCCTGAGAATATAGGCAAGCTTGTAAATGAAATAATCAAGTTCCTTAAAGGTAAAGAATAGGATTATTTGCCCTGAGAGCACTGCTGCATGACTCTGTGATGGAGACTAAAAACAGCTCTGTCTTTGATTTTTGCCCCCTGTTCCCTTTCCACCACAGTGGTATGTTCTTATTAACCCAGTCCCTTGACCTTTCTCTATTATACTGAAGAACTGAAGTTCACTAGCTGTGAATTGCCTCATTCATATCTGCAAGGTTCAGATCATGGTTAAGGTTTATGCGGGGTGTCTAATTATGAACAAGCTTCGAAGGAGAGTGGGTGTTCTTTTGAAAGTATCTGCACTTACCTCTGTGGTATCAATTACTCATTGAGAGTTTTGTAGAACCTCGGAAGCGATGCTCAGCCACTCTGACACTTCATGCTGCCTTTGGCTCAGAGACAATTCAGAAGATAAAGTAACATTTTCATTTAAGAATGATATGTGGAATTATTAAGAATGAAGGAGAGGGGATTAAGGATAAGATATCCAACAGTTTCCCAAAATGAGAATCAGTAACAGTTTGCAGAGGTGTTAATGAAATTCTTATTAATATAGATTGAAAAAAGATGAGGCCTTTCTTCCTTTAAATCACAGTTCCTTAGGAGTCTTAGAAACAGGAGTCTTGTTTCCTATTCTTTTTTTTCTCCCTTCATGGTAATTAATAAAGTGCTCTGAAAAATGGAATAATCCTGAAACATTAATTTAAAATTCTTTTATTTTATTTTTTGATGTTGGGGGAAAAACTCAAATCTATTGGGAAATTGACCTCTTATTTCTTGGATAGACCATGGGAATTTATTCACAAAAAATGCTTGTGACTAGTGGTGACTTGCTTCTCATGCCAAACATGCTTCTGGTAGAAGGGTCTGCTGAACTGTGTTTCCTCAAGAGTTAGAGAGCAGATGTGTGCCATGACAGAGATGGAAGGGAGCTCTAACTGGGCCACTGCTTTTCTACACAGGTGTGTACCCAGATTTTTCTACTCATTATCAAAGAAAGATCAGGGCAGCGCTTGTGACTAGTGGTGACTTGCTTCTCATGCCAAACATGCTTCTGGTAGAAGGGTCTGCTGAACTGTGTTTCCTCAAGAGTTAGAGAGCAGATGTGTGCCATGACAGAGATGGAAGGGAGCTCTAACTGGGCCACTGCTTTTCTACACAGGTGTGTACCCAGATTTTTCTACTCATTATCAAAGAAAGATCAGGGCAGCCATGGATCACCTAACAAAACACTCTTTTCAGAACAATGGTTAAAGCAGTGCATTGGAGAATACACTTCGTGTGTGTGTGTGTGTGTGTGTGTGTGTGTGTGTGTGTGTGTGGCCAAAGGATAACCTTGGCCTTCATTTCTCAGGTTCTGTCTACCTTGGTTTTTGAGACGGTGCCTCTCACTGACCTATAGCTCTCCAAGTAGGCAAGGCTCATTGGCCAGTGAGTCTTAGGGCTCCATCAGTCTCTGTTTTAACAGCACTGGGATTACAAGCCCAACCCACCATGTTCATCTTTTTATGTGGGTTCTAGGGAATTGAACTCAGGTCCTCACGCTTGCAAGATAAGCACTTTACCAACTAAGCTCTCATCCCAATTCTATTTTATTTTATACCATAGTTTTCTGCAAAACTTTACATTTCTACAATGACACATTATTAATGTGACTAGGGAATCAGATTTGTCCCCAGCAGCACTTTGGTATTGCTGGAATGTTTGTCAAGCAAATTCTGTTACCTTAATGAATGTATTTCTCACTTTTAAGGTCAGGTTTTCATTTTTTATATTTCAGTAGGAAACACAAATATTTAGAAAACCAGAAATGTGCAGAGGAAATTATCTGTAAGATTGGGTTGCCATCATCCTGAGAAGTTATTACATTATCTCAACTTTCACAGCAAGTTTATACAATCCCAGCACTGAGTCCCCTATATTCTGCCTCTATGTAGTTGTGGAATAAAGTGAATGGAGTTTGTGTTACCAAATTTAATTTTCTGAAACATCCTCATGATTCAACTGAGAGTCCTCATTCAAAACAAATACAGCTCTGGCTTATCTACTAGTTTGAATTATCTTTATTATTCTGTTCATACTCAGTTCAGCTAACACATGTTTAAGGTCCACCACATGAAAGATGCTGCTTTAGTTTAAAGAAACAAAGGCCAGAGGTAGACTCTTCTTCATTTACTAGTTCACAAATATCAAAGCACTGTGAGTTTGAATGCAAAACGATTTCATGTGTTGAGTAGCTGTGTTTCAAAATCTAGAATTCTTTCTGTTCCTGTTTAGAGAAAAAGCACTTAGAATTAATTACATAAATGTACTTCAATCAGTACTGTCACAGAAATTTTAGGCCACTTTAAAATCCTCAGTTGGTTGAAGATGCCCATCTACTTGTTTCCTGCTGCATCACTCAAAGGTCATTTGCAGATAATGGAGAATGTTGCAGCTATTTAAGAAAAAAAAATAAAGGCATTTGTCACAAGGAATTAGGTGCTTACTAATCTACTCATTTAAAAGGCTAGAGGGTCAGATTTCAGGCTGGGCCCCAAATACAGCTTCCGGAAAGACACTGGAGGGCTCCGGGATCTGCTGTCTTTGCCACCTTCAGGCAGTTGGAGGCTCCAGAAATCTTAATGACAACCTTTAGTTTTAAGATGATTCCACCTTAGCCACAGTCGGGAGCCAGGAAGCAACTGAGGTTTTCTGGAATATTCCAATTAGGTGTGGTTCAGGGATCAGACTGCTGTGTGCTTGAGAGTACTTACCTGCCACCCCACTGCATCAGCAGATGCTTTGAGTGCTGCCTTTCTCCTCCTTAATTTGACTCTAAATTTGAATCTCTTGGAAATGCCTCTAATGGTGAAGCCTAAACTGCAATTCAACCTCTTGGAAGTACTGCTTCTTACAAGGGAGCCTGGGAAAGGAACATTATTAGTGGTATAAGAAAGCCAGTAAAGAGATTAGAACAGAAGTTGAACAAGGAGGTTTGTTCTTATATTTTTTTCTGTGATGACTAGAAAATATGCTTAGAATTCTACAAAGTGAAGGAAACAATTTTCAGGTACAAAGCTTCTGGGTTTCATTGGTCTCTAAGTCCATATTTTTTTTCATGATGCTGGGGATTGAACCCAGGATTTTTCACATTGTGCTCTATCACGGAGATACATCTCAGCCCCTCTCTGTAGGGTTTTACAATGGATTTTAGTTTTGTTTACATTATCTAAGTCTCCAGAAGAACATCTAGTAATCAGTAATTATACAGTCAGATGTGCCAACTGGAATGGTTCAGGTGTTTTCATGTGTTTATGGTCTGATTCCCATATGTCTCCTCTTTAAATTTGGCTGTCTTTGAAATTAAACTCTTCCCTCTGGTGATTATGCTAGTCCATTTAATTGAGATTGCTTTTTGGCCCAGGGACCATTAAGTAGAATAAATGAAGCACAAGCAATATTAGTTGAGTAGATAATGGATTTGTAGAGTTTGTGAAAGTTGGTTAGCATAGTCTTGAATGTTCTATGAAGTGTGTTTTCCTTTCTGTGGTTCATGCTGTCAAGGCAACAAAGCTAATCTAAGGTCAGGAAGGCAGAATAACTAGGAAAAAATAAAGCATGTGAAATGTACATGCCTTACTGTTAAATGTCCTGATTTTATTAATGTTTTATTAATGTACATGAAGATCCATCCCATTGCTAAAAAGGCAACTGCTACATAGTTTTAATGTTTAGGTTGGGAGGACAACCAAAACTTTAAAAATTTTTGGTAAATTGCATTTCCTCTTCTCTGGGACTTTGTTTCTATGGATGATGCTTAAATATCCTCATGGTGCTGAGCACAATCCTATTTGCTTGCTGTGTCCTTGCCTGTGTGCTATTAGAATGCAAGCCGCCTACTGGCCTTTGTACTAATCATTTTCTTGGAACCTAGACCACAGCTTGGCACATGGAGAGCGCTCAGTATATGGAGAACTGGACGAATAGGCAGATGGTGAAAGCACACTGGCATGGCACTCAGAATGCCAGCACTGTAATTCAGCAGGAAACCAACAGCCTTCTGCATGAGTCATGCATGCTCCTTGACAGTGGACACCATGCTGGTGCTACATAGCAAGGCTGAAGGTTACTTACATGATTTTCCATAAATATTTGTTGAATAAATGCACTTGCCATGACTCTGACCATCTTACCTTTTTGATCTTTTAGTTTCTGTATTTTGAGATGAGGGGGAGAACTGGATAACCTTTAAGCCCAATTTTAAGTTAAATCAAGCCACTTTAGTTAGGTTGGTTATGTGTGGCTTTAAATTTGTTTTGATTATTAGTTTAAAAAATGTTTATGTATGTGTGTCTGCATGTGAGTATGTACATGTGAGTACAGGTGCCCGCAGAGTCCAGAAGAGGGAGCAGATCCCCTGGAACTGGAGTTACAGGTGGTTGTAGGCTGCCCCATGTGGGTACTGGCAACTGAGCTTGTGTTCTCTTCAAGAGCAGTACATACTCTTAACTGCTGAGTCATGTCTTCAGCCCTTATACATGGTTTTTAAGTTCCCTAAAAGGGTTTTCTGTGGTGTGTTCTGTTGAGCAAGAGAAGCATTCCACTACTCCATGCATATGTAAAATGGATTAGGGACAAAACTTTCCTTTATTTAGGAAACTTAATATTAACAATATGTACTTATGGTGTGCTAATGAGACACTTTTATTTTGCTCTGTGAATATAGTTTACTAAATAGTGACATGAGCTCATTTTGTATTTTATAGAATTTCTTGTATATGAAAATTCCAGAGGAAAAAAAATGCTTGATTGTGTCATGTGCTCTGTTTTCATCCTAAGAGATAAGGTCCCATTCCAGCTGCAGCATAATTGGTTGAAGACTGTTCCTAAGTACTGCAGAGAGAAGCCATCAGTGGGCACTGGGTCCAGATGCTCCTACTATGGGGAGTTCTGTGTATGTAGTAAAAGACCGTTCTTCCTTAGAATGTCTGCTCTTGAAAGTAATCAGTGATACTGGTGTCTTGGTTGATTAATAAAGTTGTGTATGCTAAAAAAATGAAAGCAAACTAAATATCAGACATTTGGAACGTCTCAAAATAGGCTAATCTACAGCATGTAAACCTGATGGTGAAGAGATGTGTTTACTGCCAAGGAGTAACACTAGACTACTAAGTAAACAATGCAAGTTATAAAACCATATGCAGAATGTAGCAATATTTTTTTGAAAAATATGTGAATAAAAATGTTTGGAAAGGTCTAGGATAAAGTATTAATGCTGACAATTGATGGGTGGTGGAAATACATTACTTTTTTGGCTTTCTTACATTGAAAATTTTAATCCAACGAGCAATCATTTTTATTATATGAAAATGATTATTGCACATTTTCTCTAACTTTTGTCAACCAAAAGATCTATCTAACACACATAGCAAAGAAAAAACAGTAATGTTAAAAAAATCCTCAAACAAAACTATATGCTTTTTGTTTTTCTTCTGAATTTGAGTAGATGTCTATGATAAGACTTGTGCTATTTTGTGGATGGTTTATTGTGAAATAGTTTTGGCAGCAAAATTCATTTTGTTGGCACTTACCCAAATCCCAGGACACAAAAATAACTATTTTTAGTGAGGGCAGTTGTGATATCATCCTGTGAATTTTCTTCATTGTGTCATAATAAAATTTTGGTCACATTATATTGATCTATTTATTTACCATTTCAATATTACACATGTGAAACAATTGGTTAGGTTTACAAATTTCTTATATTAAACCATAAATAACCATTCACAGACAGAATTGGTTCTTAATGATGTGACTTTTTGAAGATACTGTTGAGATTCTTCAGTTTGATCCTGATTTTCGAATATGCATTAAATACAACGTAGAATGTACTTGAGCTGTTGCCTCTTCTTTTGGTATAACTTGGAATGTGAAAAGGACAGTGAATGATGCTACAAACAAGAAAATTGTTCTGTGTAGTTTTGTCTTTTCCTGTTGGACCTATACTAAGGGCCTGAGGGGTTTGGCTGTCAGTTATACTTGGGAAAATTTATAGGACTGGGAATTCTCTGACTAAATAACAGAATACTCCAGGCAGAGGACCAGACCAAGCCACAAGTGGCATGGTACAGCCAGGGTCAGATAGCTGGAGAGGCAGGATGAAATCAACATAAGGAAGAAATCATGGTGAGGTGTTATTCTGGGTGGTTTCCTGCTGAATGCATAGACAGCTCCACACAGAAGGAACTACAGATACCAGCGCCCAGAAACAGCCTCTGATGTGCTGCAAGCACCTTTGGCCTCCAGTGGTTGCTGAGTGGGAGAGATTCCAACCTCAGCCCAGAAAGCAGAGAAACAGGATCCATGAAGGGATCTGTTTCATCTCCTTCCTCAAGAAGGGCTTAATAACTGGCATAAAAATGTTCTATAAGATTTTCAGAGCCAAATCTTCAAAGTAGTACAATCATAATAATTAGTGAAAACTTTTGTTTTTAAAATAGATTCTTATCAGGTAGAGAACTTTCATTTTTATTTTGAAATAATTTCAAACTTACAGAAGTTTATAAGAATACTATTAACAGGGGCTGGAGAGATTGCTCAGAAGTTAAGAACACTGGCTGTTCTTGCGGAAGACCCGAATTCAAATCCCAGCCAGCATCCACATGGCACCTAAAGACTGTCCGTAACTCCAGTTCCAGGGGATCCAATCGCCTCTTCTGTCCTCCGTGGGCATTGCACAACATGGGTGCTCTCACGTATGTGCAGGCAATGCACACATACACATAAAATAAAAATAATAAATGAAATATTTAAAAATTTTAGAACACCATTAACAAACCCCTAGTTTGTCACATTTGCTTTGTCATTCCATCTCTGTCCCCTCTTCCCCCACCATTTGAGAATTTGCAATCAATATCATTCCCTTTACTAGTAGACCTGTTAGCATGCATTTCCTAAGAACAAGATTGCTCTTGTATAATCATATACATAGTCCATGTTCAAAGCTTGCCTTTTCTACAATAGTATTCTTCAGAAAATATTTCCTCTTGCCTAATGAAATTAAGATCATGTTTTTTTCCATACCTTTCAATATCTCTTAATTTAGAATAATCCCTCAACCTTTCATTTTTTTTGATAACATTGGTATTTAAAAACAATATAGCTCACTCATTTTATAGGCTAATCCTTAATCTTAGTTTGCCTGATTCAATTATTTTCAAAAATAGATGACTTCATATTTTAATTGGAAAGACATGGAAACATTTAAAGAATGAAGCATTCACTTTTGATCCTGTTGCCCAAGGATGTTATTGACATTTAGACGTTTTTTTCCCATGAATATTTTTTTTTCACACAATTGAGATTATTTCTGGATGTGCACTTTAAAATCCAATTTTAGGAGAAAATTTCCAACTCGTGAAACCTTCTTTGGAAGCATATTTGTGTAGGTTTCTATTAAATTCTCTTTTGATTGATTTATTTGTAGTTTATGTGTACGAGTATTTTGTGTGCATGTATATAAGTACACCACATGTGTACAATGGCTGTGGAGGTCAGAAGAGGGTATTGGATCCCTTGGAACTGGCATTCTAGACAGTTGTTAGCTGCCATGTGGGTACTGGGAATGAAATCCAGGTCTTCTGCAAGAGCAGCCAGTGCTCTTAACCATTGAGCAATCTCTTCAGCCCCAGATTTCTATTTTTAAATCAGAGTTAAACCATCATAAATATGAATATTCTCTCATTGTTGAACATCTATTGTCTATAAAATAATACTGTGATAAGGAATAATTTTAATTTATAAATTACCCTTTGATTCCTTCTTTTTCTTAAAATTACATAAGCACATGTATCTTAAACACATGAAGACTTACAGTAGACAATGATAAACCAGTAATTAAAGTCTTGGTGTGGTGTGTGTGTGTGTGTGTGTGTGTGTGTGTGTGTGTGTGTGTGTGTGTGTGTGTGTGTGTGTGTGTGTGTGTGTGTGTGTGATTTCCCAGTTTACTGTTTTCTAATGGTGCTGCTGTCCTGCTCAGTGTGCTTGTCACACCATCTGCAGTGATGCTGTGTTGTCATTTTCTCAGCCTGACTGCCCTGGGATCACAGGACGCTGAGTACAGTTGAGTTAAGTAGTTATGCAACTTGGCTGCATCTTCAAGTTCTTGTTTGGTTCCAGTGCTAATAAACGTGTTGGACTCTGGGATAAATAGAGGGCTTCTGAGTGAAGGAATAGCTCATAGTTTCCCAGTGGGAGTAGCAGCCTGAAGACTTTGATTTGGTTCCAGTGTTTCTTTTGGAGACTTGAAGCAAGGATGGAGGCAGGCGAGATTGGTAATTTGTTTCCTCTTGGAGTGGTTCTTTGTCCCAGAACACAGAATCATCTCCTCCAAGTTTTTCATTTCACGTCTGTCTAGTTTCTAGGTGTTCTGTCCTTAGGTCTGCAATTCACTCATAAAATTAATTGCATACAAATCAGTTTCCCCGAAGGCTTTAACCTTTGTATCTTTTAGAACTCTTTCCTCTGTGACAAACTACCCCAAAATGTAGTAGCTTAGAACAACAGCTATTAATTTGGCTCATGATTCTGTGGAATCAGCAGTTCAGGCTGAGCTCAGCAGAGCTCAGCTGTTTCCTGCTGAGACTCACTCATATAGACAGCTGCTGGATCAGCTGGGGTGCCTGGCTGATGACTGGGACACCCCAGTTTTGCTCTTGCCTTCTCCCATCCTTCAAAAGGCTGGCTTACGCTTGTTCATGTAATGTCGACAGGTTTCCCAAGATGATCAAGAGGGCGGGTTCTCTAAAGTTCAATAACTTTTCAGGTTTATACTTCTGCTACGTTTGTGTCTGCCCCATTGTGCTGAGAAAATCATGTGGCCAAACCCGGAGTCAGTGTGAGAGGGCTCTAACAAAGGGTGGATACAGGGAGAAGTGAACAAATAGGGCCATCCCAGCAATTTTCCATGTAAATTGATGTCAGGGTCACATCTTGTCCATCTCCTATCCTAGCTCTTCTCATGGTGTTTGGCACAGGGTAGTACTTTAGAAATGTTGACTGTATCTGTAAAGTCCTATGGCCATTTTAGCATCTCCTGACTTTTATATTGTACTTCAGTTTTCTTTCACATGATGCCTCTATTTGTTTTAATCTGGTTTTATTCTGTAGACCAGTAGGGTACAAGCACACAGATATACTTGGCCTGGGCCCATATCCTTGTAGTCAAAACTTCTAAAGAATGCTGTGTACTTTCACAAGACCAGGAACAGTACCACTTTTGGACCTCTGTCCTAGCACTTTAAAGTGCTTTACTTTGTCTTTCTTCTTGCTCTGTGCTTCCTCATATGGCTAGGTACTGGGAGATCAAGCTTATACTAGGACAAGAATCTTAGATGTGCCCACCCAGAGTTCAGACTCTTGCCAAATTGTCCCAGGTAACTTGGACCTCACACTTACCTGTCTAAATGGCCTCAAGCTGTTTCCAGGACCTGAATGTGCCTCTTCTTTTCTCCAGAAGGAATGCCCTACCAGTGGGACCCTTCTAGGCACAGAGGGTGACTGAAGGGTAACAGATGCATAATGGGGGTTTCTGGGAAAGGGATGGAGCATGGGCTTTGGGGATGAGTACCCATAACCTTGCTCTGGAGGTCCCTGAAAGTGCACGGTGGAAGCTGGGACTGGGGTGAAATAGTGACAGATCGTAAGTCAGGGTCACTTTGCCCTGGACTGTGAAGATTGGGGATGGTCTGATGAGGATTCTCATATGCTGTTGCCAGTACCAGTATCTTCCAGAGAAAGATTTGTTCAAACTTTAATTCTTGGAGTTTTATTAAACTGAAAATGATGTCTGGAATATGAAAAGCTAAAAACTACCCAACGCACGTTTATCTCACTAAGCTTTAAGATAAGTGAGTGGATTTGGCTCCCCCTGTGTGTCATTATGAACTGAAATATTGTTTGTTAACATATGGGAAGAAAAAACGAAATTGTAGTCTCTTCTAAGAAACATGTCAAGCTGTTAAGATTTCCCCCCATACATAGTTGTGTCTTTGATCTGTGGTTTTTAGTGATTTGTTGACAGATGCTTCAGAGACGGTAAATCCAGTCAGAACAAGGTTCACATGACTTTAGTGTTAATCTATAAATCAGATGGGGATTTAATGAGCATGTAGTACAGGGTACAATATAGAGATTGATAATGAGGGTTTAAAGAGTTTTAAGAGTCAGATGGCAGGGCAGATAAAATAAGCAATTGACAGGTAGTGGTGGTCCTCTGACTAAAGCATCTTTTAGTGATTCTTTTCTTGTCCCTCTGCCATTTTTGTTTAAAGAAGTTGGCTGGAATTGCTATTCTGGTAGACTGCCTTTGCTTTTGTTATTTACATTCCTCTTTTAAAATATTAGAATGATTTGGGACGCTTTAACAGAACAGTTAGAATTAAAGCTTGCTATTGGTTGGCTATGGCTTGAATTTGATATAACAAAGAACAAAACTACAAGCTTTAGTCTTCACAACCCAAATATTATGTCAAGAATCATTGGTAATGAATGTCTAGGAATTTCATTTCCAAGGCATTTGATTAGCGAATGCACTGCATACATTACTTCACAGATGCACACAGATCTCTGAAAGTGAATTTCTTTTCTTTTCTTTGCAAATTGGTTGGCATATAGATTTATCTTTGTTTTTTCGGAGTTTAATTCTTGAAAGGGCTATTGCATATTTCTTTGTAGAATGTTATTTTCCTTTGATTATTATTACTATATTTTAATGTGATGTAGTTGGAGACTAACATTATCATTAAATACAAGGGCACAAGAAGGTAGACTTATCAGGCAATTTAATTACTAGGGATGCTATTACTGTAAAGGAAAACCAAATTACCTGAGAGATATGGGCAGAGAGCTTTCTGTTGGACGTTTAAAATATCCCCATTGGAGAGTCAGGTCCCTAGAAATATTGCTTGCATTTACATAATTACAGGGTTATAGCAGTAGCAAAACATTAGCGTCCATATATCCAATACCTCATTTGAAAAGGCTGAGGTGAAAAATCTTACATCCAAGGTCACACAATAGTCAGTGGTTAGACTGACACCCTTCTGAACAAACTTCTGAACTAGTGGTAACAAAATATTTTTTTTATAAAGCCAAGGGAAAAATAAGTAGCCCTTTTTAAATTTATTTTTATTTTATGCGTATGAGTGTTATGCCTGCATGTGTGTAAGTGCACGGGTTGTTAACTGCCACGTGGGTTCTAGGATTTGAACCAAGTTCTTCTGCAACTGAACAGCCAGTGCTTTTAACCAGTGAGCCATCTCTCCAGCCCCATGAGTAACCCTTTTAAATTGTACTTGCAAATTCTTCTGTAAAGTCAGGTGGCTCTGAAACAAAATAAAATACTGTAAAAGAAGACACACTTTTGACTTATTTTTCTTTTATTTACCTTGTGAAGTATTAACATGGTTGGAAGCCATCTCTGTTGTTTTAATATATCTTTAATAATTAGTAAACAAATCTGTATAACCTGTATAGGTATAAATATACATGCATATCTGTCAGATTTTGGAAAATATTTGGGACTTTAATTCTTTGTTAACTTATTCACTTTAATTACTTCTCAGGTAGCAGCTGACATATAGTGCTTTTCCCTAGTAGTTTTGTTCAACAGAGGTAGGTAGGATGTTAAGGACATATGCAAACCATCCTCACAGAGGCCAACCAAACTGATGTTTGAAAGTCAGAAAGGATTGTGATTCTATTACAGTTTCTGCGGTATTTCCATACTCATAGAGCTGAGAAAATTTTCTCCTACTGAAAACTTATTTTATTTCTTTGTTTTTAGTTTTTCTTAGTCTGTTACCTATAGGTGGAAATCAGCTTGTCATCATATATTAAGAATCTAGGCAAAGTTAAGTAATAAAAATCTTTGTTTTTCATTACCATTAAAAATAATTTGCTTGTTAAGTGTGGGGAAAAATAAGAAGGGCAATGTAGTGTTTGCAATAGAGTCCTGAAGCCAGATCTCAGGATTTTACGTACAATGGGAAGAAAGTGGAGCTAGGAATAAAGTCAAGGTCAAATGAAATTCATTCTTTGTTAGAAAAGGAGGAAATAATATAATTTTCCCTGAGAAAAAACTCTATAACTATTAGAAACATTTTAAAAGATTTCCTAATATAGATTATAAAGCTGGTGTAGATATAGGAAATAACTGTGATAGGAATATCTCACATCCTGATGTCAGCTGGAAGTTTAATTCTGCTAAAGAAGAAGAAGGCAGCATATTGGAAAAGATAGAGGAAGAGTCCCAATATCTATTTACTTAACCTTCTGACGGGATAATTCACATACCTATTCCAGCATTGGGGTGCTAATGCTTGTCTTTGAAAACTTGTCAGATACTGTGAAGATCAAATGTAATGATGAAGGAGTACTCTATAAACTGGAGTTAGCACAAAGCCAAAATATCTGGCAGCACCATTCTTCAAAGGCAGAGAGAACTACAATTCTGTGTTTTTAGGGACCAGCAAGAACATCTTGGTGGTATGGTCTTGGGAGGAATTCTAGGCAAAAGTGATCTCATTATAGCCTGTATTACAAAGGCGAGTTTGTTCTAGCCACTACTATTATTAATTTACATTTATTTATTGTGTGTGTGTGAGAGAGAGAGACAGAGACAGAGACAGAGACAGAGAGTTTGAGTATGCAGATAGCATGGCACACATGCGGAAGTCAGAAGACAACTTGAAGGAGTTGCTTCTCTCTTTCCACTCTGTGGATTCTAGGGACTGAATTCAGGTTTGATGACAAGCACTGTTCCCTGCTGAACTCTCTTACTGGCTCCTGGAAAATATTTTCTTTAAAAAGTAAATTTAAATAATTTTAGGGGAAAATAGGTATTAAAATAAAATTTATTTTTATTTCATGTGTATAATGTTTTACCTGCATGTATGTAAGTGTACCATGTATATGCAGTGCCTATGGAGGCCAGAAGAGGGCATTGGATCCCCTGGATCTGAGTGGTTGTGAGCTACCATATGGGTGCTGGGAATTAAATCGAGGCCTCTGCAAGACTACTCAGTGCTCTTAAGCACTGAGACATCTTTCCAACTCCAAAAGTAGATATTTTAATAGATTATGATGAATGAGAATGGTAGATAATAAAAAGGAAAATCTGGGGTGAATGTATCAAGTCTATTATATACAAGTATGAAAATGTCATAATAAATTGTATTACTTTGTACAATTAATATAAATAAAATTGGGTATCTGATGATTTACTTATGAATAATATAGACAGGAGAGAAAGTCATATGAAGAGATTTAGCTAACAAAACTAAAGTATTCATTTAAACAATTCTCTGAACACAAAGTATATGGAAAATATTCCATTTATGTAAAATTTAGTGAATTTCTAGTGGAAAATTTTGACTTTAATTTAGAAAGTTAATAGGACATATTTTCCCTTTTTCTTTTTCTCTCTCTTTTCTTCCCCTTCCTTCCTTCCTTCCTTCCTTCCTTCCTTCCTTCCTTCCTCCCTCCCTCCCTCCCTCCCTCCCTCCCATTTCTTTCTTTTGAGACAGGGTCTCACTATGTAGCCCTGGCTGACTTGGGCTTTGCTGTGTAGACCAGACTGGCCTCAAACTCAGAGGTCCTCGTGCCTCTGCCTCCCAAGTGCTGACCTAATAGGACATATTTCAATATGTCCTATTTCATATTTCAATATTTGAAGACTAGATAGCTACTTGACATAAAAAATGTTTAAAGATTTATGCAGGATAGTGTTAGGGAGCTAAAACTGAGAATTAGTGAAGTTGATTAGAATGTGAAGACAATCAAGAGCAGGTTGAAACAAGGGAAAAAAGAAAAAGATCTTTGTTTGCTTTTCTAAAGATTTTGAACTGAATTCCTTCTTAGAAGGTAGAAGAAGATAAGGCCAGCTAGGGAAGATGGAAAGATCTCTTTAAAATGATTCTTTATTGGAAATATATTAGTAAGGACCTGCTGAACATTCATCAGGAATGATTGGAGAAATGCAAAGATTTGTCATTGTCTGAGCTGGTGTTAATACTTTCTATATTTAACATCACTGCTATGCCTACATGGATGTGTGGATGTGCCTCAGCCTCACTTTGGGTTTTTCTGATTTGGACTTTGAAGCCAGATTTCACAGGTTTGTGGTGATAGTGAGTGGTGAAAATTGGGGTATAAATATAAAATGGAGAAAAACTTCAAGTGTACCAGCTTCTATTCTCTAAAGCCTTTCTAGCTATTGGCAGTAGGATCTGTGAATCAAACAGTGCTCATGGGCCCAGGAAAAGAGGGAGGTAGTTGAACACTGAAGGCATCTTTGAGCTGACCTGGGAGTCATTTGGCACACCTTAAACCTTAGCTTGTTAATTGCACTGTGAGAAGGGCACTAAGAATAATATTCATAGTGAATCTATTTTGTTTCATTTTAAAACCTATCTCCCCCCTTTTAAGTTTTGTGAATTTTATACAATATATTTTTATTGTTATATATATTCAAATTTGTATCCCTAAATATCCTTTGGTTTGGGTCCATCCACTGGAGCCTGCTTAACCTACCCAGTCACAGCTTTAAAATAGATGGATTCTCCTCTTCTTAGCTGCCATAGGTTGCCAATGATGCCTCACGTAGGGTGGGCTTTCTCACTTCCCTTTGTTTATGCTGGGATTTTGTCTGGCTTGAGCTTACTATATATTCAAATTTGTATCCCTAAATATCCTTTGGTTTGGGTCCATCCACTGGAGCCTGCTTAACCTACCCAGTCACAGCTTTAAAATAGATGGATTCTCCTCTTCTTAGCTGCCATAGGTTGCCAATGATGCCTCACGTAGGGTGGGCTTTCTCACTTCCCTTTGTTTATGCTGGGATTTTGTCTGGCTTGAGCTTACATGAGACTTGTGCATGCTGCCACCATTGCTGTGAGCTCCTATGAGTAACTGACCAGCTGTTTGGAAAACTGTTTCCTTATGATCATCCACCTCCTCTGGCTCTTACAATCCTTCCACCACCTCTTTGTAGTGATCCCTGGGCCTTGGGAGCCAGAAATTTGATATAGGTGTCCTATTCAGGGATACTTACTCTGCAGTCTCTGATTTTCTGCATGTTGGCTAGTTGTGGGTTTCTGTGTTAATCATCATCTGCTGCATAAAGAAGTTTCTCTGGTGAAAGTTGAGAGATGCGTTAATCTATAACAATAAGTCATTAGGAGTCATTTTAATACTGTACATGTTTAGCAGAATAATAGGCTCTCTCCTATGGCCTGTGGCCTGTCTAGGCACATGTTCCTAGGCCTGATATCAATGTCAGGAATGGGCTCCATCTTATGAAGTGGACCTTAAATCCAATTAGAAAGTGATTGATTACTCCCATTAAGAGCTAGTTTTTTTTTTTGGTTTCATTTTTCTTGTAAGAAGTGCTTATTCTTAAATTTATACGAAGCAGTATTTCTGGCAAGTTAAAAAAATTATCTGTTCATTTTCCTAGAAAATAACCAGATGCTTTCTTAGATATCAAACATAATCACATTTATGCAAATGAATTGGTGACTTACTATGTAAAGTTGGCTTTAAATTATGAGTTTAATAATGTGTTTCAAAATTGTAGCTACTGTCTATTCCCTGATCCTCTGAATGAAAAATGTTCATATGAAGCTTTAGGTATCACAGTAACTAACAACTTCTTTTGGGGAAAGACATTAAATTGGCCTCTCTATTAAAGTGACATAGTTCATGACAGTACAATAATAATTTCAATTTGACATTTGTGGGGTCAAGAAGCACATATTATCCCCCCTTTTTAATTATCAGAGACCAACCACAGCAGCAAAAATATAAGGAATCCTGCACTCTAAACTGCAGGAAAGATAAGACTGGGCATACCACTCTTCATAACCATTGAAAAGCCTGGCTTTAAGAATAATTGGTTTCTGAAGTTTAGAGAGAGAGAGAGAGAGAGAGAGAGAGAGAGAGAGAGAGTCTTGCTGTGTATCCCAGACTGGTTGTGAAATCATGATCCTCCTGTCCCAGTCTTCCAAATTCTGGGATTACAGACATGCTGCCACCACATCTGGCTGCAATTGCTTTTATGTTTTTGTGACAAAACTGTTCTTGGGCAAGCTACAGTCTGCCCCTGATATGAAAAGCATCAGAGTGAAAAGCCACAATGACCAACACATCAGGTCTGAGTCTCTTACCTAAGGAGGCGGGAGGAGGTAATTGATGGCATTGGAGGTAAATTTAGCAGCTATTATATGTGGTAAACATCATATCTTCCCGAATCATCTTTTAAATAAACACATTCTTTTCAGACTAGTTATAAATTTATAGAAAAAGTGCAAAGTTAGTGCAGAGAGTCCCCATATCCCTCATACCCAGCTCACTGATTCTTAGTATTTTGCACTGGGGGTGGGGTGGGGGGTGGGAAAGGACCACTGAATGCATTTTTATGCGTTGAGGTACATAGATTCAGATTTCCTTAGTTTTTTTTTTTTTTTAAGCCTTCCAGCTTTCTCTAATCCAGCATCATTTCCAGAGGACTGTGTAACATCTTGTCATCATGTCTCCTTAGATTCCTCTCAGATGTGATGGCTTCTCAGACTTTCCTTGTTCTGGAAATTTTGAGGAGCGTTGGTCAGATGCTCTTGGAAACTTCTCTTAAACTGAGATTTGTCTGATTGTGTTTTTGCATGGGACAATGTTTTGGTGAGAAGAAAGACTGCAGAGGGAAATTACCCATTTACATCTTATGTAAGATGCACACTGTCAGCAAGGCCTATCACTGGACATGCTGAGCATCACCACCTAGTTGAGGAAGTGCTGTTGGGTTTTGGCCCATCTACACTGTGGGGGAAGTCACTATTCATGTTCAACCATGCTTAAGGAGTGGGGAGTTAAGCTCTACTTTCTGGGGGCTTGGTTATTTACATAAACTATTTGGAACTCATCTGCAGGGAAGCTTTCCCTGTTTTCTCCATTTGTCTAGTAATTTATGTCAATATGCACTCACGGATAGTAACTGCATACTTCAGGTTATAATCCAGAGCGCAAGTTGATCCTTTGTGAGCTCTTTCAGTTTGCTGCTGGCCAAGCTGACACATTCCCTCAGTTTGTGTTCATGTGTGTATATGTTTTGAGCATGTTCTAACTTTCTATCACTACAAGATGCTCCTGTAGCATCATAAAAAAGGATTTACTATGTGTATTGTTTGGCATGTATGTATGTATATATGTATGTATGTAGCACATGTGTGCAGTGCCCCCCAAGGCTAGAAGAGGGTGTCAGATCCCCTGGAACTGGAGTTACAGACAGCTGTGAGTTGCTGTATATGTCCTGAGAACCGAACCCAAGTCCTTTGGAAGAGCAAAGTTCTAGTTTGCTCCTTCATTGTTGAGATGAAAACACTGACCAAAACCAACTTGGGGAGGAAAGGGTTTATTTTATCTGACATTTCTTAGGTCACACTTTATCACTGAGGGAGCCCAAGGTAGGAACTCAGGGCAGGAACCTCAAGGCAGGAGCTGAAGCACAGGTCATGGCGGAATGCTGCTTACTGCTTGGCTCCCCTGGCCTGTGCTCAACCTGCTTTCTTCCTGTCCTAGTTCTAGAGTTAGTTATAGAGTTAGAGTTAGGGTTAAATGAAACCCTGGTTTCTACTTTTGGATCAGTATTAGAAACTAGGATCTGGGTGCTAGGTATATTCATTACTACTGTGATGCAGTTGTTTTCAGATCCTCTTAGCTGACAGTGCAAGGAAGTGTGCATGTGTGTGTGTGTAAAACCATCTGTATCTACATTCAGCCAAGCATCACTTAGTACTGTTGCCTTCAACGCTAACCTGTTAACACAGCAGTAATTTTAGCCACCTTCTTTCTTACCCAAAACTTCCCATTCCAACAGTGTTGAGCTTGGTTGCTACTAGTCACCATGCATATCCGTAGTTTTCTCATTTCCATGTAGTTAGACAAAGCATCTGTCATTCCCAAAGTTAGACAAAGGAACTGTTAGCTTGTTCCTTCTGGAGCAATGGCTCTATGGAGTGGAAAAAATGACTTTGCCTTAAGTCTCACAGATTCTAATAATTTCCAAAGTTACTTCAGCGTTCTCTTACCCTCAAGTCCCTTCAGCAAAGTTGTTTCATGTATTTCTAATACAATTAGATTGTTTTTGTTTCTTTTCGTATTTCTGATGTCTTTAAGGATTAATATATATATTAACTTCTACCCTTTGTAATCTAGAGCTTCATGGATTTTGACAATGCGTATTTGTCATATATTCACAATTGCAATAAAATGGAGCCCAAACTATTTTTAATTATTTAAATTTTGAATACACTTGACAAAAAACCCTATTAATTCCATCTAACATAACTTGAGAGTAAGCCAATGTATTATTTACATATAGGAACAAATAGCTAAAACTTTTACGTTTATAAGCATTTCATAATCTTAATTATATAGTTACATTTTGCATACTTAGCAACAAAAATTTCTGCAGTTATTCTGATAAAACAGTTAGGCTAAAAGTTTATATGCCTTCATTCTCAAATTATCTACATTTTCAAAGAAGAGTGCATATTAATTCATATATATCCTCCTCATGATGGAATCCTGGCACATTAACAATGAACTAAAGACTTGTAGGCAATATAGAAAAACATTGCTTTCTAGCGTAGACCTTCCTTATTGTAACTTAATAAATTCCTTCTTTTATTTCAGATTTGACCCTTTGACCACCTTAGGCCTTTTAGGCCACCTTAAAGTGACCCTGTAGTGACCATATAGCCAACCATATCTTCTACATGAAATAGAGTTATATTTATTCATTCAAGAAACCTGTTTTTCTATCATTTTTAGCATGTATGACATTGTATTAGGGTTTAGAATCCAAAAGTCACTGTCTCAGGCCTTGATCCTAAGGCCAGCTGGATTTTGGATGGCTAAATGCTCTTGGAACCAGTGCTGGTGGCTGCAATTATATTGCAGAATTTTATGGGCCAATATAAAACATGGCAATGATTTTGCCTTTAGCTTTTTGTAGTTTCCAAACATTAAATATGAATAAGCAAAATTTCCACCAGGTGCAGTTTGCTTTGCACCTTCTAAGTGTCTAATTTTTGATACTATGTTCCATTCTCTAGTTAGAAGAGTTTACATATTTTTCCTAATGCACTTTTACTTGAAGCCTTTTTTCTTAACCAAATTTAGCTATTATCTTACTTCACAAATGTCAAGGATAGACCTTTAACAAGTAGAACAAATGTCAGAGAGTTGACAGTAGTGAATAATCATGTCTATCTCTTGTCAGTCCTTTGATTAGAGAAGAAAATGTTGTGGAGAATTGCTTCTTTAGTTGAAAACCTAGATTAGTAAATGCTATGCTGTAGTGAATGCATGCATGCTAAAATAAATTTTAAAAAACACTGACTCTTTCCAAATCATTCCATTCATTTATGTGAATATATAAACCCAGCATGTCACTAACACTGAACTTTCTGAAGTCATCTAATAGTGAGTTCTACCCTCTTTTTTTTGTTTTGTTTTCCCTGGTTTTTCTCCATGCTTAGATGTTTAATATTGTTTGTGTTCATGTTGACTTGTAAAACCAATTAGTTTAATCATAAAAATATAATCGTTTAAATTATTATTTATCAAATTGTTTTTGTTTGCTAAATGCTGTGCTAAAGGGTTAATCAAGTTTGTAGGTTTCAAGTTCATCTTTCTTTGGGTTAATACTTCTAATTCTACAGAATATTTTCTTCTGAAGTTCATATTATTGTCTGTAACATTTTTCATAATTTAATCAGAGAGGGCTCTCCCATTCAGCCTGTGTGTAGGTCAGATCACGAGGCTATGATATATGGGCAATAGCTTGGGATCATGCTGGTTCTGCTAAGAGCTTCATTTAATGTTAATGATCTGATATTTTCTACATTTTATAGAGGAAGGTAATGAAAATGTAGTCTTTACCCTAGTTGGCTAGTATTAAAACTTCACTTTTGTTATGTCTTTCCTTTAGCCTTCTTCTTGATGAGAAAAAAAGTTTAAACAGTTCTCATTCTTGTTTTCACTTTGAACCTAGTTTCCTGAATCTTAAATTCAATATCTGAAGATGTCACTTTGATGGCCTAGTGATTCTGTAACCCTTGTAGAATCTCTTGTAAGAATCAATAAGACACATGCCCAAATTATTCTAAACCATTAGGATATAAAGAAAAATGACATGTTTATGAAGACCTAGAGATATTTAGAATTTAACCAGACTACCATTTTATTTAAAAATGATTGTTTTTAAAGAATGCATGTTATTCAAAGAATATTTGGAAAAATCTATAAAATAGAAAGAAATGAAAATCAGTTATAATTCAGTTACCTGAAATCTATCACTTTTAACATTTTGGTGTAGATTTATATTAAGTTCTATTATGTTATATGGTAATAGTATACAATTTAAATGTGTGCATATATGTATTTGCCTGTGTGTCTGTTGATCTGTCTGTATCATATTGTGTGTTTGTGTTTGTTACCTTGCCTTTTCACTTAAATAATGAGTTTTTCATGAGACATATACTATTCGCTTACCTTTCTTTTAAAGATTATTTAATAAAATTGACTGATAGGACCCTCCTTTTGGATGTCTATTTTACTTCCAGTAACAGTATTATTTTAGTGCTGATTGAGCAGGAGTTAATGCTTTTGCCCCCTTAAGAGAAAAGGGGTAGTGGTGAGTGGTATTGAAGCCAATGGGAGCTGGCAGGACAGTAGCACCCTGGGAGGCCTGGGCACGGGCTTTGGTCACAGCCTTCCCTGGAGACATGTGCCTAGCTGTGCTGCAACCCTGAAGAAGGTTCTCGGTGCCCAGCCGAGAGCAGCCGCCTTGTCTCAATAGTGTCAGCAGGACACAGCGGGCAGGCTTCATCTCTGCTTTGTTCAGCCTGGTGCTGTCATGTGATGGCTCGTGAGCAGTGCCACACAGGCATCTGTAAGGCCCTTTGAAAGCTCCGTTATGGGCGGCTGCTGCTGTGTTCTCGTGGAGGAGGGGAGGTTTTTGCTGGTGGGCTGCTTTTTGTTTCTTTCAAATGTGAAGGCGCTTTCCTCTAAAGAGTTCCAGGTGAGGGAAGCACTGGGTTTGAGGGAACTGAAAGATGAATTTTCCTTATATTCGTGGGTCCTAGAGTAGAACAGTATTGGAAAAGTAAGCACTTGTTTTTCCTTGAGTACTCTGTGATAAGTTAAGCACCACAGGAGCGTGAAGAAAGAGTGGGAATGGAATCAGGGCAGCTTTCCTAAGTGAAGTGATACTTGAAGGAATGATAAACGATGTAAAAGATTTTAGTGTGCTCCACAGTGTAGGCAGTGGATGCTACTGAGGGTTGGTTTGTTCATTCATTTAAAAGAGACGTTATTAGAGACCAAGATGCAGCAGGAATTTTCCTAGACTTTGGATACCCGAGAATGAATTACATGAGGCTCATGTTTCTTGGGAGTTGATAGTCTGGTTGGGAAAATGGAAAATGAACAAATGTAGAAGAAATGAGTATTTTCACTGATCTTCAATAGTTGACAACAAACAAAATCAATCTTCTGTAAAATGAAAGTAAAAGTACTTGTGGGTGAGTTGTGGTAGCTCTGTTGACATTCAGGAAGGATAAGCCTTACAACCTTCTAAGACCCAGAATTCCTGATAGGAGAAATGTTTTTGTCTTTTCTAAGCAAGAATCTGAACTCCAGACAATGGCCTAAAATCAAACCAGTGGCCTGGAGTGTTTTTGATGCTGTAGAAATATGTTCAGGAGTGATAATCTTTGTTGAAAAGAGTATTTTTTCATTGATCAAAGATGTCAATGGTTATTTTATTCTCAGTCCACACAGTGAATGCTTGAGTGAGCATGCCATGCTTATCTCTCTGTACCTGGCTTATTTCACCCAGCATAGTGTCCTCCTGCTAAGGGCTGGCCTGTGTTCTGTGGGCAGGTGAAGCTGGAGCTCTCTGGAAGCAGTGGGGGTTCTGCAGGCAGTGAATTCTGTGAGTGTTATGGAAGACTGCTTCTCATGGGGAAGACCCTCATAGCCAAGTTGGCACAGAGGCTGGGGAAAGTGGCAGAGAGGGTAAGCAGAGGATGCTACCAATGGAGCTGAGTCATGTCGAACAGAGTCCTGGGGTGCAGATGATAGGCATCTCCAGTGGGGGCTGCCATGGGCCAGGGAAGACAGGCTTGCCTGTTTTCCTTCAGTGTATTACCTTTGAGGCCCTGAAGTAACCCCAGGAATCAAAAGGCCTTTATTCAGGTCTGAGCCTAGAATTTTTACTCACATGCCTGAATCTTGGCCTTGAAGTCTAAACTGAATTCAGTTTGAAAAACAAAATGTCATGATAGTTCTTGCCTCTTAACTGTAGTGGGGGTAGTTCATGACTTTATGTCCACATTTTACATGCACACATATATATGATATTGTGCATATATTCCTTTTATACCACTCCAATCTCTTTGTATCCATCCCAAAATGTTCTTAGCCTCACTTGACAACCTGGAAATGCTTACTCACCATTCAAAATTCATGTCAAATACCATGTCGTCCTTTTGAATAAGCAGAGATTAGAAAGTCTAAAAATAATTCCAAGCTTCTTAATTGGCAATATACAGAAGTGCCTGCACTGCTTAAATCAGGCTGGTTATGAGGCTTGAATTAAATTACTTATAATAGAAAGGAGGTTTCTTTCTAGTTTTTTTTTTTTTAAGAAAATATATGTGGTAAGGAAGAAAATAGCCAAAAATTATTTCCTTAGTGTGCAACTTCATCTAAAGGAGGATCTTAAAAATCTGGAAGAGAACTTTTTATCTAATGAAATTACTCTCAGGAAATAGTTTTTTATTTTCAATAGCAAGGGAGGTACTTTGAATAGATTCAATTCGGGGTGGTAAAAACTCACTTTTATTGTAGGGCAAAGTGACTGGCTAGCCAGGACCATGAGATGGTGGGGGTGGACATGAGTCTCAAGACTGAAAATATAATGAACTGCTTGGAGAGTAGAGTTGTTAGTTCTAAGAGAAGGTCCTATAGGAGGAGTGGGATTTCAGGATTGATGTACATGACTATGAGTTCCCCAAGGGAAGGGACTGGACTGGAAAAGTTAACCTCTTCTTGATATCTCTGCATGATATGTGCCTTCAAAGATGTGCTGAAGAAGTGAAGGAAGTTACTTGCCAAGTGTTAGATGTCTGTAGTTCAGTTGCACCTTGTTTAAAACATCTTTAAATCCCTTCCTTATGACAATTTTCTTTAAAATGATGTGGATCCATCACAAAGGCCCTCAAACTCTTGTGCCTGCATGCTGTTCATTGAGTCATGTTACTGTAGTGTTACTGGAATGAACCAGATTGTCCAGCAACTTCTGTAGAAAAATATCATTGGCAATCTCCTGTAACTTGAAAGGTTGAATCAACTATTCTTTAAAATCAAAATCCATTAAAATCTTTCACATTTTGCAAACACCTAATTTGTTTTGGAAATCACATTATTTTCATGAAAGATTTTTAACGTTCAGGAATTTTTTTGCTGTGGTTCCTTAGGCCTTTTGCACTTTAATATGTGCAATATGTCTCAAAAATAATTATAATAACAAAGGTTGGGAGGCTACTTTTGATGAAGTCCTACAATGTGTTGTATTCATGTTGTTTAGTTGAAATTGTACATTGTACAAACATAGACTATGAAGTTTGGAAAGTTAGTATAAACATAGTCAGGGTGACAGAATCAATGCAATGTGGACCCAAGTCTTTCTGAGAGCAGTTTTTCTTCTTCTGTCACATTGCTCTATAAGGCAGACATAATTTCCAATCAGCTCAGTTTTTAAACATTCCCTATACCTGACTACCTCCAACCACCTCTGACCACCTCCACTGTTGCTACCCTGGCTCAAGGTTCTGGGCCTCAGTTACTCTCATATTTCCTACTTGTTTCTTCTGCTTCTCTCTTTGACCACAACAATACATTCTTAATAGCTGATGTGATCCTTTTAAAACACAATTCAAGTCATGTCACTGTTTGCACAAAATATTTCAGTTGCTTTCCATTTCATGCAGCGAGAAGTCAGAATCCTTTGAATGGCCTAGGAGACAGCATCTCTGTCTCTATTTCTGTTGCTCACTACCTGTCCCTCCCCCTCTCTCTTCCTTTTCTCCCTTCTTCTCTCTGTCTTCATCTTCATCTTCCTCCCTCCCTCCTTTCTCTCCCTGTCCCCCTCCCCTCTGATCCCCAGTTTCTTTTATCTGCTCCTTCCTTACCAGCATGCCAGGTACACACCTGCCCAGGATCTGCATGATAACACACCAGCCCTTGTGCATTATGTCATTGCTCAAATCTCATTTTCTCATTGAGGCTTACCTTGATCCACCATTAAAACTGCCACTCCAATGGGACCTAAGGTACAATAATTTAGGATTTTTAAGCCTTTGACCAAATGCTTTAAATCTCTAAAATTCTCTGTGTTCAGTGATCACTTCTTTATGGTGAAATATGAAATTGGAATAGATATAAAATACCACAAATACATATTCACAGGTGATAGAGACTGAAGTAAATTTTTAATCAACTATTATTTATTACAAATAATACATTCTTTGTTGTGACCCTCATGTGGATACAAAATGGAATTGGAAGTTTTGCAAAATACATAGCATTTCTATGTGTGATGTACTTATATATTTCTTATTGAATTTCATTACTTTCCTTTGAATTATAAAAATAGTTGGCCATGACCTAAAAAATTGATATCTTAATTTGATAATTGCTTATAACTCAAAAACTTAAAAGGTATGGAATGATTGTTCTTCAAATTATAATAACTCAGGAGATAAATGTGAACCTTATGTATTAAGTTGTTGGGAGCAAATCCTTATATTTTATTGCTATTATTTGTTAATGTTAGAACTTTTGTATGATGAATATTTTGTCCCATTTGCTGGGTCAGAAGATTTCCTTTTTTCCCCATTTTAAATGAAAGTTTTGCAAATTTCATACAATGTATTTTTATTTTATTTAGATCTCCTTCTGTATCTGCATCCTCTTTACTAGCCCCCCACCAAATTTCCTGTACTCTAATATATAAACATGTGGAGACCTATAGAGTCAGATTTGTGTCCCCAAATGCCCTTTGGTATTTTATCTCTTCTTTCCTTCTGAATTTCAGTAGTTTTATTTTCAGTTAATTGATGTTTATTTTCCCATAGTGATATTAGATAGTAACAGTGAAGAAAAAATATTCAGTGATGAAAAATAATTTGTTCTTCATGATTTTAAAGCATTAAATGAGGAAGAACCCAATAGAGGGATGCTTTTGGAAGCCCTTGTCAAGAAACTCCAATGGACTCTCATATGAACATTTGAAATGTGCCCCGTTCTGACTTTTTTCTAGTTCTCTGTCTAGAACTTGTAATGCTAATTACTCTTGCCTTTACTTCTCCTTCACATCTCCCATTCATGATTCAAGGACTTTCTTTTCCCCTTAGAGACAAGAGTTATGCAATTTGGGACTCTCTTAGATAGACCAACTGAAGGTGTACTCCAGTTGCCTCACTCTATGTCCCTGTTCAGCATGGAAGAAGCCAGAGTGGTCTGCGTCCCTACTGGCAATTTGGGTAACCCCTTCAGATGATGGTGTGATAAGAATAGGAGGTAGGAATTGGATAGGCAGTTAGGGTAAAAAGACCCCAAAGAAATGCAACCAGTTTCTTGACTAAAAGTCAAAATGTCCTTGGACCTGTTAGCAACATACTCTGTTCCAAGGCCCAAAATGTCCAAAGTATTTGGGAGCTTGTATGTAATCCTTAAAAAATTTTAGGGTTACCTCTTCAAAGGGGGGACTGTTGGAGGGGAGGGAGTGGGCATGGATTTGATCAAAACATCTTATATACTTGTATGAAATTCTCAATAAAGTTTTTGTAAAAGTTAAAAAAGCATTACAATGTTAATTTATAACCTTTGTAGTGTATTGTACAGTTAAATTAGAAATCTTTTAATTTCTGAGCACAAAATGTTGAATCGTTATAATATCCAATATAGTGTATTCTCTAAATCTGAAATTTTCTAATATAGAAGTGAAAGCAGGAAGCTATGAAATTGCTTAGGAAGCCAGAAGAGGGGTTGGGTCCTGTGGATCTTGATTGATGACTAACCTCAGAGACTGACACAGTGTTAGAATTAACAGGGGCATTAGACGATATTCCTCCAGTTCTTACATTTGAGAGATGTAGAAACTGTGTGTCTTTTGACTAAAGGATGTAGTGATCTCACTTTTGGACCCAAGCTGACTTACTAACCAGTGCTTTTCCCACACCACTTCTTTCCTCCCAGTTGTGGTCTTGCCTACCCAGATCGCATGTTGCCATGCATATGTATGGTTTATGCTATTACAGACCTCTTCTCACAATGTATACATTGAACTATACACTTTTGCTATTACTGACATTTTTAAACTTGAAATTATAATTGGAACAATTAGAGATGCATCAGTGGAAAGGCAATGAAAGAGGACCATTAAGGGCTAATAAATGCCTCTCCTCATGGAAGCAGAGATCTTTTCTTTTCTAAGAATTTGAGCTCTTTTCATTGGTGCTTTTAAGTGGCTAGAAATAACACTTGTGGCACATGGGTCGAATACTCTGGATACCATGGGGTTAGGTTCATTCTGTATTTGAATCTGGAGGACTGTGGTTGGAATGTGTGCTGATTCTTCTGTTGGCTTAAGCGTTCATTCCATATTTTGCACTAGCTTTTTCTTGCAGTAGAACAATCTGAAGAGGTCTCAGGGAATGCAGTCTCTAGGTAGCTAGTGACTTCCAGTGGTTCAGGTGGAAAGGCTAAGTTTTGGGTATTATTTTGATAGATTTTCCTTTTAGACTGCCTTCAAATGTACACACAGTGTGATGAAATGAATGAACTTATCTTTACTCCCAATGACTATGGCTGGCAAAAGACATTCACCACTTGTTGATATGGAGATATATTAAGTTCAGAAATTTGGCTAAACAGTTCCTAAATGAATTTCAAAATAACTTACTCTGCTTCTAAAAAGTAATAATGATGATGGTGATGATCATAGTTAAGATTTTCTGACTGTTTACTATGTGTTAGATATTACTGTATTTCAGTCTTCTCTATGGTTTCAAACATGTAGAATACTCCAACAACATTTTTTAAAAACTCATTTAGTAAAAGTTATGTCAGCCAGAACTCGTTTATTGGTAAACATCACTTGAGTGGCATGGAGCTAGCCACAGTTTGTGTTTACCTCTCTTAGTGAGTATTCATGTTTGCTATAGAAATATTGACATGTTTGATACCAGCTGCTGTTCTAGATGTATGCAGTATGAGTTTTATTTACCGTTTTATTCTTTTCTTCTTTTGATGCATTTGTGTATGTATGCATGTTTGCATGTATGTAGGTGCATGTGTGCATGCACATGTGTGTTTGTGCATATGGAGGCCTGAGGTTTATAACAAAAATCTTCCTCAATTGCTCTTTCACCTAATTCATGTTGATCAGTCATCTCTTAAGCAAACCCCCAGCTGGCCAATATGGCTACTTTCCCTAGCCAGTTTGCTTCAGGGACCCTCTGTCTCTGCCTTCCAAGGCTGGAATTACAGATGAGCTGCCACACACACCTGACACATGGGTTTAAGATATCCAAACTCTTGTCCTTATGCATATGCAACAAGCATTTTAACCACTGAGCTATCTTTCCAGCCCTTATGCTGTTAAGGTTTTATGCATCATTTTACCTTTCTTTTTTCCTGTCATTACCACTTTTAAGTTTATAGATTAATAGTATCAGTTAATATTGTTTTAGAAACAGAGTTCTGTTACTTTTTCATCTTGCAAGTTTAAAACTCAATACCCTTTAGAATAACTCTTGTTTTTCTTCTCTCCTAACCCTCTGGTTGCCACCACTTTATCTTCTGTTTTGATGAACTTGATTTCCTTCAATAAATGGAATCATATAGTGTTTGTCCTTTAAAAAATATCCTTGGGGCTGGAGAGATGGCTCAGTGATTAAGAGCACTAACTGCTTTTGAAGAGGACTTGGGTTCGATTCCCAGCACCCATGTGGCAGCTAACAACCATTTATAACTTCAGTTCCAGGGGATCTGACACCCTCTTCTGACCTCCGTGGGCACTGCACAATATGGGTGCACTTACATACATGCAGTCAATACACTCAGACACATAAAGTAAAAATAATAAAGAAAATATTTTTTTAAAAAATTAAAAATATTCCTTCTGGTTGGCTTATTTTGCTTAGTATCATGTCCTCAGTGATTATTGATGTACATAGTATATGGCAAGATTTCTTTCCTTTGTGAAGATTGAGGACTGTTCCATTGTACATAAATGCCTCATCTCATTTCCATTAATTTACTACTGGACATTATTTCTACCTCCTGTATTATGCTACTGATATTGTCAACAAGAGTGTCAAATCCATCCTTGAAACCCACTGCCTATTCATTTAGACAAGTGCCTAGAAATGAGATTTTTGGATCATATGGTAGAGCTTTTTAAATTTTTATTTATTTTATTCATTGAAAATTTTATACATGTATACTAAAATGAGGGAAAAAACTGAGTTACAATTCACATCTGGCCACAAGCAGGTAAGGGAGTCTATAATCCTCTCTCAGATTCACAGATGAGGTAACAGCTGTATTATTGGATCCCAAATTCAAACTGAGGCATGTTAGTGCAAGAACATGTGCTCTAAGTCACCTTACTGTGCTATACTAAATGAAGTGTTTGAAAGCATCTCACAGAAGTCAATTCTATGTAATTTATAATAAAACTCTAATGAAGCAAATTCAGGTTTTGATAGAACTCTTCCCTTAATCTCTCCCTGTCCTCCGTTTCCCACATTAAATATGCTCTTAAACACTAACAGCCTTGGATTTATTACTGTATTTTGGCCGGAAGTGATTATTCTAGTCAACTGGATGATCTGATCTCCTTTGGGCTTCTCACAGTTTCAGATGTCTGTGTCTTGTTTCTAAGGGGGTGGTGATAGGTCTTAGAAGAAGGAACACATGCTGCTGCTGAGGCAAGTGGTACCCTGAGGTGCCAAGGAAGGGCTCTCGGTGCAGAGCACAGCTCCACCAGATTAGTGCCACCCAAAGTTGCCACCTCTGTTACATACTAGCAGTTTGCTGATTAACAGTGGACAGTTCATTCGGTTCATGTGTCTCTCTTGACATACACAGATGGGTGATACAGTCTAACAGGTTCACTCAGAGAAATATAAGAAAGTAATTCTTAAGTTGATTTGTTAATATGCTGTCTTCAGTGAGCAGAATTTATTGACCATTTATTCTGGTATGTTCTATCAGCTACTATTTATGAACTTTGGGATTTTAAAGTATTAGTAATATTTTCTATTAACTTTTATTTGAAATATAGTTTCATGAACAACTTAAAATGAGAAACAGGGAAATACTTTATGTATCTATATCTTACACACACAGGCACACACACATACATGCTTCTATATCACCGATTAAATTTTGAGTGAGTTTCTTCTTTACTCATTTCTTTAAAATACCAGTAAATATATAAGGAAAATACTTCTTAGGCAAGAAAATAAGTAATAGGTTTTATAGGTGTTTTCTGTGTTGATTGTCAACTTGACACCTAGGAGACTGTTAAAATGCAACCTTGGGTGTATCTGAGGGTGTTTCTATGATGATTAACTAAGGGGTAAAGACCTGACCTGACTGTGGTTGGCATCACTCAATAGGCATCTGGTCCAGAGGGAATAAAGGGGAAGAAGGAGGACACCCACCATTACAGGCACACTCCGCTCTACTTTCTGGCTGCCATAAGGTGAGAAGCTCCGCTGCATTACAGTCTTTCCACCATGATACTCTGCCTTACCTGAGGCCAAATTGAAACCTCTGAAACTACGAGCCGAAGTAAACCTTTCCTCCCATGGAGCTCTTTCTCCCAGGCATTTGCCACAGTCAGGAAAAGCCTGACTAATACAACATACCAGCTAACCCTATAAAGTATAAAATATATAAAGTATATTGAATTTACAGCTCTAATTTGTAGAGTTCAGAGTTTATTTGTTTGTAAAGTCTGTTGCACATGCTGTGCCAAGTACTAGCCTTATAGGAATGATCAGCCCTGTCCTAAGAGAGTTTGTCTAGGGGAGTTGTGATGGGGGTTCTTGGAACCTTGGGAATAAAGAGGAGGAACATCTGAATACACTGGCCTTTCTGGAAATGCTCCCAATTGGAAGCTGTGTTTTATCTTTAAGAGATAATTTGGTAAAGAAAAGGAGATTAGAGAAGGGCTTACATTAAGGTGTCAACACTGAGGCATGAAATTAGCATAATGTTACGTGAGCATCAGATATTCTAATACTAAAAGGTTTGTTTGAAGAAATAATGGATGAAGCATCTCGAGAGGAAGGAGATGGATTTGAGGATTCACAGGTTAATTTGAAAAAATTTTTAAAGTAAGCATGGTGTCTTAGAAAAGTAAGAAACAAAAGAGCATAATATTGGCTAAGGAAGCTCACTTGTACTTTTTTTGTTTTGTTTTTTTTTTTTTTTTTTTTTGGTTTTTTTTAGACAGGGTTTCTCATTGTCTAACCCACCATGGTTTCCCCATTTAAAGTGCCCCCATTTTTCCCATTTCTCCCTTAATAATACCCTTCTCCTATGGTCCGGTCTTTTTGAGACAGGGTTTCCCTGTAGCCCCAGCTGTCCTGGAACTCACTATGTAGACCAGGCTGGCCTTGAACTCACAGAGATCCTCCTGCCTCTGCCTTCCAAGTGCTGGGATTAAAGGCATGTGCCACCACACCTGGCTTTCACTTGTACTTTTGTCTGTTCACCTCCCTTCCAGCCCTGTGCCAAGGAAGTGGTAATTTACCTTCAGGACCAAGGACAGTAATTGGGCCTTGAAACTTTTGTAGGGAAAGGCAGAAGTGGGCTGTCTACACTAACCTTGCACAAGTTTCTGGGTAAATGTCCCCCTGCCCTTGTATCCTTTTGCTGGCTGCTTTAATTTTCTCCAGGTGGGCCATTCATAGTCATTAAAGTGTCAAAGTACAAAGGTCTGAGGCTCATGGGTGGGCTTCATGGAAAAAGAGCAAGGGAGACCTTGTAGCCTGCCTATGACGTAGGCCAGTGAGGATTTTGCTTTGTCTTGCCCATCTTTCCAGTCTCAGAAAGGAAACTCATTGGGTTGAGGCAAAAGCCATTTGGCTTTGTGTTTTGGAAACTCTGCAGGAAAATGCAGTGGAAAGGGCCAAATGTTTAGCATTCTGAGCTTTCTTATTTTTTGCTGGCTTATAACACATCCTGATAGAGTTGGTATTTCCCCTAATGAGGTAAAATTTGTTTTTTGGAGGGACAAAAATCTCCCCTATATGTTTAAAGAACAAATGTATACAGCACATCTGCTGATATATCTGACACCAAATTTAATAGGGGAAATTTTAATGGGGGAAATATCAAATAATGTTTTTAAAAGGAGATGACAATGAGAAGAAAGTGGAAAAATACTATCTTGAAGTGCAGATTTTGCTACCTATCCTTTCTCAGTTGTATAAGTTGACTCCAGTGACTCAGAATGTCGTCACTACCCTAGGTTTGTTGTCTTTCCCTCTGCCATTTTTGGAACTTGGCTTCCATCTACAGGATGATATTGCAGTGTAAGATGGTGATTGAAGCTCTACGATCATTACAGCTAACAGGAAGAAGAAAGGAGAGGAAGGGCAAAGAGTACACATGGGTGAAATCAGCCCCTTTAAGAGGAACCATCTGATGTCACTCAGCAACATCTAATAAGGTCTTACTGTGAATATCATAGTAAGGGGTACCACATTTACAAGGAAGGCTGGGAGATGCTGGTTAATTTATCAGTTAGGCATACTGCCATCCTCCGTGAAATGTGTGTTGTGTTAATAGAAAGGGAAAATGGATACTGGGCAGGAAACTGTCAGTCCTTCCTGCCGTCTTTTTTTTTTTTTTACCATTCATGTTCATGTCGGCTAAGGTAGAATTAGTGACTGTGGAAGAAGTGAATGCTAAGTGACTATTATACCATTAACTAAACAAAATGCTTTGTGAATGTGTGTGTGTTGGTGGCAGAGCATATAGACTTTGTAAACTGAGAACTGTCTTCCTTCAGATCACAGATCTCTGACTCAGAAACTTTGCATTCTAAATGTTTCAGTGGGATTATCAACCATTGATATAGTTTATTGATGAACATGTATTGCTTAGAAATTTTGAGTGTTGTGGATGAATATTGATATTTTTATTTCTTACAAAAGTAGTGAGTTTTCTGCAATTATGTTTCTGTGTTTCAAAGGAAATGTTGGTATTGAACAATTTAAATTATAGAGTAGCTGGTAGCAGGAAGTGCTAATATCTCTAATATGTGCCAGTAATGTGTGGAAACTGTAGTGGAAAGTTTTCAGTAGAATCTGGGGGTGTTGGCATTATTGCTTCCCGCAGTAGTTAAAGTGGCATTGTAATGGCTGGCAAGGCTCTGGGATGCAGGCACGCAAGCACAGGGCATTTAACAGCACCATTGTGTTCAGGGGTGAATCAGATCTATGACCTCAGTGATTCTTGAGGCAGGGGCGGGCAGTACTGGTGGACATTTGTCTTTGTTTCTGTGCCTCTGTCTCTGCATCTCTCCTTTTCTCTCCCCTCTCCCTTTTCTAGGATTATCACTTTGAAGCATTCTGAGATAATAGGCACACACTGGTTATTCTAGAGTGCAGAAAATTTTATTTTAAGGAATTATTTTAATAGAGGATTTCTGCTTTTAAAGACTAATTATTGAAAGTATGTTGTTCCTTGGGTCAAAAATAGTTTTCTTTAAATTCTGTTCTATGTCTTTAGATGGGGTTAGTAATACAGGTCTACCTTGTGTTCTATATTTTGTACTTTGGTGACTACTTTTTGATTGTAAATGTTTACTTAAAGATAATAATTTATCAGTATTTGGGAGGTAGAGGCAGGTGGATCTCTGTGAGATCAGGGCTAGCCTGGTCTATATAGTGAGTTCCAGGGTAGCAGGGGCCACAGGAAGACCCTGTCTCAGAAAAAATAAAATAAAATAACTTATTTTGCCAAGATTTTGGTAAACTGAAAGTTCTTCTGTCTTTGTTCCATCCATATAATGACACTTAACTGTTTACTCATTGCAGAATTTGATGGTGAGCTGTCTCCCTTTGTGTTAAGACTATATGGAACAATAAGAAGTCTTCCTGGGAGAGGAGATAGAAAGTGTTAGACCTATTTAATACCTGGACTCTGAATAAGGCACTGGGGAAATGCATAGAGGTGACAGGAAATCTCTATGAACAGACAAGTGTGTGTTGAAAGCTTAGACAGAGGCTTGTAATTGGGGGAACCTAAAAGAGGCTCCCAAGAAAGATGACATGTAGCTGAGTGCTGAAGTTCAAGTTATAGCTGGATAGAGGGAGCCCTTGGGAAGGGAATCCCAAGACGGGGTCATGGGTATGCCAAAACACCAAGGCTGAGCAAACAGGTACATGGAGATTTTCATTAGAAGGCATGAAAATTTTCTGCATTATTTACTTCCAGCTCCAGTGTCTACAGCTGCTTTTAGTATGTAGTCAGCAGGTATTGAATGTTTGTTGAAATAGGTCAGACGAGCCCCATACCTGCAATGTCTTTAGGGAATCATTGAGAAATAGGAGATTTTGGATGTGATACTGAGATACGGCTTCATGCTGTAGACAACAGAAAGCCATCCAATGATTTAAAATGTGGAAATGATGTTACAGGCCTAATGTTGATGTCAAACCTGGCTTGGAGAGTGCTCAAACTGGATTCGGGGAAATTACTTGTGAGCTTTGATGGTGGCAGCATACATGATAGAATTATTGTGGGAGTATACATGTAATTGGTGACACCTGCAGTGATGATAAAATTAGAGGAGAGTGGATAACTGGAGAGAAATCAGGAAGGCAGAATCAGAGGGACTTAGTGACCAAATTGTAATGGATGATAGAGAACGATGGAGGGAGGCTGACTCTCATGTGCTGCTTTTGGCTGATGTATGTGGATGCAGATGATGTGGGGTCTGACTGGAAGGGAGGAGGAAAAGCATGTTGGGAAAAGTGAATTGAGTTGTAATGACATTGGCCCAAGGCATCTAAATAGAGAAATTTAAGATGTGAGTGTGACTTTTATTATTTATTTATAGTCAAGGTCTCACTATGTAGCTCAAGCTGCTGGCCTTGAACTCATGATTTTCCAGCCTCAGCTTCCTAAGTACTAGGATTACATATGAGTGCCACTATGACCAGTGTAGTGTGATTTTTTAAAAAAATTTTTACAAAAACTTTATTGAGAATTTCATACATGTATATAAGGTGTTTTAATCAAATCCATGGTATGAGAAGTAAAGGCAAGAGTAATTAGCATTACAAATTCTAGACAGGGAACCTGGAAAAAGTCAGAACAGGGCACTTTTAAAATGTTCATATGAGAGTCCATTGGAGTTTCTTGACAAGGGCTTCCTAAAAAGCATCCCTCTATTGGGTTCTTCCTTATTTTTCTTTTGTCTTCCAAGCCTGGACTAGTTGGCTGGGAAGAGTGGCTGGATATTCAGGTGAGGGTCCAGTGACCCTGCTTGGCACTCCTTTAATGAATGACCACAACAATCAACAAGCCCACTTGTGACTATGTTTAGCAATCAGGCTCAGCCAAAGTCGTGATGATGGTAGTTATTTCATACAGAAGGGACTGCTGTATATCATCATCTTATTAAAAGTACTTGGAATTTAAAAGGATTTGGTGCTAGGAGCCACATATGAGGGAGAACATATGTTGTTTATTTTCCTGAGTCTGTTTTACTTCACTTAGTATAACAGTTTCTAGACCCATCCATTATCTGCAAATTTCATTCTTTCATCTTTCTTTACTGCTGAATAGAACTCCATTGTGTAAATATACCACATTTTTGCTAACCACCCATCAGTTGAGGGACACTTAGGTTGCTTCCATCTCTTAGCTATTGTGAAAAGAGCAGCAAAAAGCATGGTTGTACAAGTGTTTCTACAATAGGATGGGTCCTTTGGGTATATGCCAAGGAGTGGAATAACTGGGTCCTATGGTAGGTTCATTTTTAGTTTTTAGTTTTTTGGTTTTGTTTTTTTTTTTGAGACAGGGTCTCCCTGTAGTCCCAGCTGTCCTGGAACTCACTATGTAGACCAGGCTGGCCTTGAACTCACAGAGATCCACCTGCCTCTGCCTCCCGAGTGCTGGGATTAAAAGCGCATGCCACCACGCCCAGCTATTTTTAGTTTTTTAAGAGTTCTCCACACTGTTTTCCATAGAGGCTGCACGAGTTTGCAATCCCACCAGCAGTGAATGAGCGTTCCCCTTTCTCCACATCCTCCCCAGCATTTGGTATCATTTGTTCTCTTGATCCTAGCCAGTCTGGGGCAAGGTGATACCTTAGGGTGGTTTTAATTTGTATTTCCCTAATTACTATCGATGTTGAAAACTTTTTGAGATGTTGCATGTAGCTGTCATATCTCTGTAGGTTTCTCTAGTCTATGTCTCTCCCTCAGTTTTTCCTTTCTTTCATGACCTTGATACCAGTCAGTTCTTTTGGAGAAGTCCCTCAGTTTGGATTAGTGTGATGCTTTCTCAAGATTGGACTGATGTCATGTGTGACTAGG